>NC_053438.1:34493104-34793104 GCF_007990345.1 Gossypium hirsutum | reverse complement strand
TGTGTGAGTGAATCTATAGACCGTCGATTAATGCATGGTATGATTATGCAACTCTGTGAACCATGTGAATCTTTTCAAATACTTACTTGTGACGATTATGTTTACCATTTGATTTATTACTCGCAATTTATTCATGGTTTGTGGGAACAATGTGAGACGACTGAATGCCTTAAAACATGTCCATCTTTGTTTCAAATATTTGACGAGGCAGTGGTGAGTAAATTAGATTGTTTGCATGGTAATCTGAATCTGTCCATTCACATGCGTTATACCTGTTCTATTATGCTTATAATTGGACTACAAGCATGTTTGTGTTGCTATTTACTATTTCATAGCTATTCTTTTCAGTGGACTCAATTGCCATTACTCCCGTTCGATAGAGGAAAGTTGAGTTCATTTGATTTTTCAGATTCGAGGACGAATCTTTTTGAGGAAGGGGGAATGATACGAGTCACAAAAGCCCAAATTCTTGAAGGCGAGGCCCAATAAGCAAATTCCCAGCCCAATCAAGAAATCCATCCATACTTAGTTGAAAATTAGGCCAAATTGTCAAAGTGGCCCAAGTTGTAAAGTTTTATTTTTATTTTTATTTATTTATTTATTTATTTACTTAGTTTAAATTTTTATGTCAATATTCAGTCCAAGAGTCCCAGATAAAATGACCTTTGACCGAATTTCCATATTAAAATAATTAGGAGTTTTTTTTTATTTTAGTTTTCTAATTAGATTAGGACTAGTTATAAGGCCTATTTAAAGGCATGGCTATCCACCTTGTTAAACACTTATCATTATTATTAAAATTTCAGATTTGTTGAGAGCAGAATTTTCTTTGAGTTTTCTCCAAGATTTTTCTCTTGAGTTTTCTTTAGAAGTTGTTTTAACAATCTTGTGATTGTGGGAGCCATCTTCAACCTTCTTCTTGCCATTGATATTCTTTGGAGGGGAGATTAGAGCCGTTTGAAGGGAGTTGTGAGATCTTTCGAGATTTCAAGGCTTCTTAGGACTTATCTTTTAATTTCTTACTGTCAATTCTTTCTTTATTTCTACTTGTGCTGAATCATTATCTAATCTATTTTCTGTTCTTATTGTGTTTTCAGCCTTTTTCTATCTTAAGGAATCAGCCCAAAAATCCCCAATTTCTAGGGTTTTTCCATACTCTTTTTGGGTGAAATTAGATTGTCGAAATTTGGGGAAAACTATCTTGGTGTTCAATTGGGCAGAATCACAATCTCCTTGAGGGTTTCAAGAACCCTAACACTTATTTCTATTCTCAATTTGATTCTTTGCTGATTTGGGGATTTTATTTCAGATCTGAAAATTCAAAAATCTAATCTTTTAATTTTCTGTTTCGTTTCAGATCTAATTGTTTAGGGTTTTCGTAGGAGTTTCTCGTGACTTGGCAACTCGATCTTGGTCCGCGCGCAACCCCGTATCATCTTCCTTGGTCTCTATTCAGCCGAACCTTGATGCAAGCATATACATGAATTTAAGCTGAATTTTTATTCAATTTTTGCTTAGAAATTGAGTCTAGAATATGTGATACGAACTCGTTTTGTGATTGATTCGAGTCGTTAGTGTTTGCTCGATCGTGAATTTGAGTAAGGCTAAGTTTGTTTCAAAATAGAAGAAAGGCTACAAACAAATCTTTAAAAGGGAAATGGGTTTAACAACGAATGGAAAAATTTGGCTAAGGGCAGAGAATGAACCAACAATAGAGGTTGTTGACCCGAGTCTCAAAGTAGCTCTTAGGTGAACGACGGTATAGGAAAACAACAAAGAAAAGACCTCAACCCACTATAAAGAATGATAGGAATCTTGGTATATGATGAACGCCACACTATGAAAGTGATAAGTTCGAAAACAAGAAATGGATAGACACCACAAGCTAAGCTTGATAAGTCAAATCAATTCCGTAAGAACAAAGAGAATTGGATAGCTCACAATTCAAATATTTCATCTATATTCATCAAAAAAAGTTCTTCCTCTCTATGGCTGATTACATCTATTTATAATACTAAAACAAGGTAACCGAATGGTCAAAAACATCCACTTAATGTGCCATAAAAACTGATGTCTTTTCTTATTCTTTGAACCAAATAACTCCTTCCATAAAATCACTTTAATTCAGCTGATTTGAATGTCTTTAATGGCTTAGAAAATGACTCTTGAGTTGTCCTTGGCTAGTTGAATAGACACCATCTCTTAACCAGCTCCTTAATGACATTCAAAGGCTTGATTAATTTCTCTTGAAAGCTCCAAAAACGGCTGGAAGTTTAATTAAAGAAGCATAATTAAATGAAGCATAATTATTCCAGCAACTAGTTTAATTAAAGAAGCATAATTAAATGAACTTAACTCATGCATCAATAAATAATCCTAAGAACTAGATTAATTAAGAACAACACTTATTAAATAAAGTTCAACAAAAACACTTATTAATTCAAACTAAGATGAGTTGAATAAATGTCCAGCAACTCATTTATTAAACTAAGATGCTTAAATGCATGGTTTTGAAATGCAAATTTAACTAACATGAAAGTTACATAATTAAACTAACTTGACTTAATTTAATGATGCAAACTTAACTAACATGAAAGTTACATAATGCACGACTTTATTAAATGCAGAACACATATTAATGATGTGCAAACTATGACATAATTAAAAACACAAACTAAAATAACTAAAAATTAATGAATCAAAGGCCTTATTTCCAGCTGCCAAATTGACAAATTGAAATTAAAAACTTCATCTTGCACATGGGCCCCTCGAGTTTGGGCCAATCTCGGTAGCATCGAGTTGTGTCGTAACATGATACGACCGGGATCGCATCATACCCTCCCTCTTGAAAACGATTTGTCCTCAAATCGGGCCATTTGCTCGCGACAAACCTCTCAAGGTCACAAACCTCGTTGGTCATAAACCTGACAAAGTCACTTTCAAGAACGTGTGAATCATATACGACTCGACAAGAAAGAAGGTTATTTGCATGCCCTCCCTCTTTAGGAGGGTACCACCTAACAACGCCACCTACAAAATAATAAAACAAATTAGTGACACAATGAAGGTTAAACACAAAAGAACATTCCAATATTTTAGTCACAACTTGAGCAAATAAACTCAAAAGAACAACATATGAATCAATGCCGGGATCAAAAACAGAAATTGGTATTACCTTTTTCTTCAATGGAAACAAACCTGATTCACAAGCTATTTGAAGATTATAGTTTCAAAAATTAGAATTCCATGGTCCAAATCCCTTGAACAATGATATGGAACAGCATTCACCGGGAACAAAGACAAAGTTTTTGTTCACCATTTCAATTTGACCAGAAAATTTTGTGGCTAGTAACTTATGAAGAACTTGAAGCACATTAAAGTTAAAATCATGCAACACATGTTCGAATCCATTAAGCAACAATATACAACAACCTCTAGAATAAAAAATTTGATTTTGACTTGGCAAGCCAACAAAATTCACATGTTTGGTTTTCGAACTAAATAAAGATAAAACTTGAAGCAAATAGAAGGGGTCAACACATTGATTCAAAATACAATTTTGATACTCACCTTCGCTTGACGTCAACTTAGGAATACAGGCTCCGGGTTTAAAAACATGGTTTTGATCGGTCGTTCCGTAACGTAACAAAAACTTCACTTTCACCAAGACATCACACATGCCAAATAAAGAAGATGTAGGCAAAAATAAATTCAAACAATCAAATCTCTCAAATCTCATGCAAATATACGAAGATCTCACACTAAGAGTTAAAAAATTTTCATTACCATCATGATCAAACAGATTGAGCGTTTCACATGAAAGCTCTTTATCAAACATGATCAGATTTTGTATTTGTGGATTTAATCGAACAACATCAAAAGATTTTTCAACACAAAACTTATTGAGTGAACAACTCTTCATGCCTCCACTTAAAACGAATTTATCAACCACAAATAGCGAGTAACAATTAACCAAATCAAAATAAAGAGATCTTTTTAAAACTAAGTTATCGAAAATTTTATCAACAACTTTCAAACCTGATTGCCATGATTCATTGACTAAAAACTTCTTACCTTGCTTACCTTTAAGCGCTTGAACCTTACCTTTTTCGATCAAATGGAATCGTCTCTCATCAGGAAGGTAATGAAGTTGAAACTTGTCATTTGAATCTCTAGAAACCTGGAAAGAAGAAACAATATGAAGACAACTTGCAGATTGGTTAGTAAAAACATTCCTCGCTTTTTCTTGTTGACTTTCATCTTTTCCACTCGTTTCTTTTTCAACTTCTCTTTCTTTTTCCACAATCTCTTTGTTTGTTGAAAACACACTTTCACTCATCAATTCTCTTTCATTTTCAACAACACTTGTTTCTCGCACTCTTTCTTTTCTTTCTCCAATCTTTTTCTCTTTTTCAATTTTTGTTTCTTTTTCAGTTTCTTTTTCTTTCGTCACTCTTTTTCTTCTCTCAACTTTATTACAAAATGGAGATAATACAAAAGAATTAGAACAATAGACTTTTCGTTGGAAAGAAGTGGAAGAATCTTCATAAGAGTCACGATCAACTCTTCGTGAATAAACCTCCATGGATGAGTTCTTATACGAAGCACATTCACTTCTTCGTAAGGATTTTTCCGTAGATGAATACTTTGATGCATACGAAGAATGACTTGTACTTTCTCGTTCGTTACCTTGATAGGCTTCAAACTCATAGTTGGATTTATTTCGGCCTAAATTCCTTGAAGAATAGGAACCTGGATAAAGGTCTCTTTTCACATATTCGTCGAATGTTCGTCTCCTTGATGATCTCATTTCCGTCCTTTCATTTGGATAAATTTGCTCCCGTTGGGTTCTTGCTCGATGACTCCGCTCTTCGACACGATCCAATCGTTTCTTGATGGGTTTGAGTTTTCGATCAAATAGATGCTCTATTTCATGCGTAAAGGCTTGGAGTGTAAATTTTGGCACACTTCCTCCAACAATTCTTACAGGACGGAATCCAACTCCCTTGTCTGAATTTTTTCCAAACTTCGTGACATTTTTTTCTAAGAACTCACAACAAAGAATCTCACTATCCACTCACAATGAAATCTCACACACTTGGCTTTTTTTTCTCTTGAATAAACTCACTACTCTCTTGCCTCTTTCCACTCACTCCTCCTCTCTAAGTTCTTAGGAATTATTTAAACTTAAAAAGCAGTTGTTGTGGGTCGGCTTACAACCTTGATGTTTGGGCTTGGTAAGAATATTGTAGGACAAAGGAAAGTAGGCTTGAAACAAGAAATGAAAGGTTGGATGTGGCGAAATAGTAGAAGGTAGTAATAACTATAATTTGGCAGCAAACAACAACAAAATTTCAAAACTAGCTTCTTCTTTTTTTTCACGAATTTTTTTTCACAAATTTTTTTTCAACTTGATATCCAATCTCTTGAGTTTGAATGGAAACCAATTTTTTTTTGAATTTTTTTTCGAAATTTTTTTGAAGAAACTACTATACCGTATTGCCGACAATGTCGATTCTTACTCCAAATTCGCTAGCTCTGATACCAATTTGATACGAACTCATTTTGTGATTGATTCGAGTCGTTAGTGTTTGCTCGATCGTGAATTTGAGTAAGGCTAAGTTTGTTTCAAAATAGAAGAAAGGCTACAAACAAATGTTTAAAAGGGAAATGGGTTTAACAACGAATGGAAAATTTTGGCTAAGGGCAGAGAATAAACCAACAATAGAGGTTGTTGACCCGAGTCTCAAAGTAGCTCTTAGGTGAACGACGGTATAGGAAAACAACAAAGAAAAGACCTCGACCCACTATCAAGAATGATAGGAATCTTGGTATATGATGAACGCCACACTATGAAAGTGATAAGTTCGAAAACAAGAAATGGATAGACGCCACAAGCTAAGCTTGATAAGTCAAATCAATTCCGTACGAACAAAGAGAATTGGATAGCTCACAATTCAAATATTTCATCTATATTCATCAAAAAAAGTTCTTCCTCTCTATGGCTGATTACATCTATTTATAATGCTAAAACAAGGTAACCGAATGGTCAAAACATCCACTTAATGTGCCATAAAAACTGATGTCTTTTCTTATTCTTTGAACCGAATAACTCCTTCCATAAAATCACTTTAATTCAGCTGATTTGAATGTCTTTAATGGCTTAGAAAATGACTCTTGAGTTGTCCTTGGCTAGTTGAATAGACACCATCTCTTAACCAGCTCCTTAATGACATTCAAAGGCTTGATTAATTTCTCTTGAAAGCTCCAAAAACGGCTGGAAGTGGAAGAGTTGCTGCTGAATTTTAAAGGGCATAAAATGCTCTTTAAAAACTCCTTTAGTGATTTTAAGCTCCCTTTATAATAGCCCCTTTAATTGTAACTCAAAAGAACTTGAACAACCACTTAATTAAATGTGTAACAGCCTTGAATTGTAACCACTATAAGCCAAAAAGTCACCTGCAATAAACACATTAAAATGAGTTTATTAAACAAATGAAAACACTTATTAATCATAACAAACATTAAACTTACTTAAATAAATGAACTAAAACATATATGCAATAATTATTCCAGCAACTAGTTTAATTAAAGAAGCATAATTAAATGAACTTAACTCATGCATCAATAAATAATCCTAGGAACTAGATTAATTAAGAACAACACTTATTAAATAAAGTTCAACAAAAACACTTATTAATTAAAACTAAGATGAGTTGAATAAATGTCCAGCAACTCATTTATTAAACTAAGATGCTTAAATGCATGGTTTTGAAATGCAAATTTAACTAACATGAAAGTTACATAATTAAACTAACTTGACTTAATTTAATGATGCAAACTTAACTAACATGAAAGTTACATAATTGCATGACTTTATTAAATGCAGAACACATATTAATGATGTGCAAACTATGACATAATTAAAAACACAAACTAAAATAACTAAAAATTAATGAATCAAAGGCCTTATTTTCCAGCTGCCAAATTGACAAACTGAAATTAAAAACTTCATTTTGCACTTGGGCCCCTCGAGTTTGGGCCAATCTCGGTAGCATCGAGTTGTGTCGTAACATGATGCGACCGGGATCGCATCAATATGTCCATTCGGCTACTAGACATTAGACTATAAATAGTTGCTCAATTTCTTGTAAAAGGCCTTTTGACAAATTTCTGAATGAAATATCATTTTAGTGAGGCAATTCACTCTCTTTATTCTCCAAAGCTCAAATTGACTTATCTTCAACAAGTGGCGTCAATCTGACTTTGTTCCGAACTTATCACCATTTGTGTGGCGTTCTTCATACCGTAGATTCCTATTTTACTAAATAGAGGGTCTCGATTTTATCCCAAATCCTTTCTTTCTTTGAAACCTTAAGCCTCGGGTCCTTATTTGCTAATAAGGGTTCGACTTGTTTTCATTGAAATATCCAGCAAACAACACTCCATCAAACTCCCTTGTTTCCCAAAGCCATTTAATTTTAAACACCAAGACTTGAATTTATTTCAAGGCCGACACTGATACGAACTCATTTTGTGATTGATTCGAATCGTTAGTGTTTGCTCGATCGTGAATTTGAGTAAGGCTAAGTTTGTTTCAAAATAGAAGAAAGGCTACAAACAAACGTTTAAAAGGGAAATGGGTTTAACAACGAATGGAAAAATTTGGCTAAGGGCAGAGAATGAACCAACAATAGAGGTTGTTGACCCGAGACTCAAAGTAGCTCTTAGGTGAATGACAGTATAGGAAAACAACAAAGAAAAGACCTCGACCCACTATCAAGAATGATAGGAACCTTGGTATATGATGAACGCCACACTATGAAAGTGATAAGTTCGAAAACAAGAAATGGATAGACGCCACAAGCTAAGCTTGATAAGTCAAATCAATTCCGTAAGAACAAAGAGAATTGGATAGCTCACAATTCAAATATTTCATCTATATTCATCCAAAAGTTCCCTCTCTATGGCTGATTACATCTATTTATAATGCTAAAACAAGGTAACCGAATGGTCAAAAACATCCACTTAAATAGCCATAAAAACTGATGTCTTTTCTTATTCTTTGAACCAAATAACTCCTTCCATAAAATCACTTTAATTCAGCTGATTTGAATGTCTTTAATGGCTTAGAAAATGACTCTTGAGTTGTCCTTGACTAGTTGAATAGACACCATCTCTTAACCATCTCCTTAATGACATTCAAAGGCTTGATTAATTTCTCTTGAAAGCTCCAAAAACGACTGGAAGTGGAAGAGTTGCTGCTGAATTTTAAAGGGCATAAAATGCTCTTTAAAAACTCCTTTAATGATTTTAAGCTCCCTTTATAACAGCCCCTTTAATTGTAACTCAAAAGAACTTGAACAGCCACTTAATTAAATGTGTAACAGCCTTGAATTGTAACCACTATAAGCTAAAAAGTCACCTGCAATAAGCACATTAAAATGAGTTTATTAAACAAATGAAAACACTTATTAATCATAACAAGCATTAAACTTACTTAAATAAATGAACTAAAACATATATGCAATAATTATTCCAGCAACTAGTTTAATTAAAGAAGCATAATTTAAAAAAACTTAATTTATGCATCAATAAATAATCCTAGGAACTAGATCAATTAAGAACAACACTTATTAAATAAAGTTCAACAAAAACACTTATTAATTAAAACTAAGATGAGTTGAATAAATGTCCAGCAACTCATTTATTAAACTAAGATGCTTAAATGCATGGTTTTGAAATGCAAATTTAACTAACATGAAAGTTACATAATTAAACTAACTTGACTTAATTTAATGATGCAAACTTAACTAACATGAAAGTTACATAATTGCATGACTTTATTAAATGCAGAACACATATTAATGATGTGCAAACTATGACATAATTAAAAACACAAACTAAAATAACTAAAAATTAATGAATCAAAGTCCTTATTTTCCAGCTGCCAAATTGACAAACTGAAATTAAAAACTTCATTTTGCACTTGGGCCCCTCGAGTTTGGGCCAATCTCGGTAGCATCGAGTTGTGTTGTAACATGATGTGACCGGAATCGCATCATACCCTCCCTCTTGAAAAAGATTTGTCCTCAAATCGGGCCATTTGCTCGCGACAAACCTCTCAAGGTCACGAACCTCGTTGGTCATAAACCTGACAAAGTCACTTTCAAGAACGTGTGAATCATATACGGCTCGACAAGAAAGTAGGTTATTTGCATGCCCTCCCTCTTTGATACGCCCCGGCTCGGGAAGGAGAGTCGAGTCGTAGATGTGCCCGATCGTGAATTGGAGTAATACTCGAGGGTGGACGAAATAGGTTAAGAAAGAAGAGATAAAGGCTCAAATTTAGTTCAAAATGGGTTATGAAATGTATTGAGGATGATAGGTGAATGAAAACCAAGTATTCAAGTTGAACCAACACAATATAAGTGTGTTAACCCGGGACTTATACGAATACTTAGGAAAGGTTAAATGTTGTATGGATGGAAAACGAATAAAATGGAACCTTGACCCACTATCAAAGATGATAGGAACCTCGGTATAACTTGAACGCCACACTTTGGGTGCAAAGTGATAAGTTCGAAATACAAAAACGGGTTGACGCCACAAGGGTTACTTGATAAGTCTAACCAGTCCTTGGAGAACAATGAGAGTTGAAAACAAACTCACAAAGTAAACAAATTTCATATAAGTTTTAAAAATATATTGTCTAACCAAAAAAATGATTACAAAACAACTATTTATACTAATATTGAATGTCAAACCGAATGGTCACAAAAGGTAGATAAATGGACAGCTTCTAGATGGTGTTAACTCAGCTGAAAACATTCATGGAACGTCTTCAATGCTTGGCTGACCATTGAGCTACACGAACAGCCTTGAAAGGTGTCTTTGATGCGCACGAGGAGCCTTGAATTGAAAAAGGTATGCCAGGTTCGGCCAAGGGAGTGAACAAAGCCACTAGTGGCGTCTTCCAAGGAGCTTTGAAGAGTGAAACGGCAGCCCTTAAATGCATGTCTCCTTTGAAGAATCCTAGACCTTGGGGACGGCAATGGCATCAACAATCTTTAATGTCCTTCAATAATCAGCCTTGGAAATTCGGATGGCCAGCAGCAGCTTTAAATGACGTCTTGAGCACACAAATAGCTCCTAAATACTTTCAATCAACTTAAATGAGCTGGACTAAATTTGCAAGTCCTTTGGTGTGTTCAAGACAGCAATAAGCATCAGCTTTGGAACCTGAAAACGACCTTTAATGCTCCTTGGAAGCATGAAACGTTCAACCTTGAATAATTAAGCAATATACATGCTTTGGCCGAATGGTCACTTGGAAATTCCCCAAACAACAGCTCTTTGCTGTACCCGAAGCAATACCAGCTTTAATGCTGTTCAATAACGTCCCCCCTTGCATGCTTTCATTAATGCCGTCCATGCATGGTGAATATCTCATTTAATTCATGTTTTGCTTCCCTTTAAATGCCGTTCCATACATGGGAACATCTCATTTAATTCATGTCTTTGCTGCACATTAAATCAGCAAGCAGCTTCTTTAATTTCGTCCATTAAATGGCCACATGAAAAAGCACAAACAACTCCTTTAATGCCGTTCCTTGCATGTAGAACAGCATCTTAAGACAAATTAAATTGGCAGCAATTTGATCAATAAATATGCTCATAAATTCGGCTGAAACTAATGAAAAACATCAATAAATTCGGCAACTAAGACACATTTAATTCAGCATCCTAGACAAGTTAATTAAATTTGGCTGAACATTAAATAACAGCTTAGGCATAATAAATCAGCAATAAGACACATTAAATAATTGTAATAAGGCAAACACATTTATGCTAGGTAATAATTAAAACAAATTAAACATGCAATAAACAAACATAATTAAAATGTCCAGATTTCTTAATTAAACACTTAGTAATTATTTGAGCTTAAATAACGGACTCAACTAATTTATTTATTCCGGCAAATTAAATTAAAAGAGCTAAAGAGCTAATAACGAGCTCAACGAGTTAAATTGAGCTTGAATGAGCTGACTTGAGCACGAATGAGCTAACTTGAGCTCGAATGAGTTGAACCACACGAAAAGAAATTCAAATGAGCTAAAAATTAGCTTCATCTTGCACTTGGGGCCCTCGTGTTTAGGCCAATCTCGACGGCGTTGGGTTGTGACATTACATGATGCGATCAGGATCACATCATACCCTCCCTCTTGAAGATGATTTGTCCTCAAATCGGGCCACTTGCTCGAAAAAAATTTTCAAGATCTCGAACCCTTTTGTTCATGACCCGAATAGAATCATTTCCAAAACTTTGAAAATCACGAATGGTTTGAGAAAATTTTGAATTATTTCCACGCCCTCCTCCCTCTTTTGGAAGGAACCAATTTAGAGTGTCACCTACACGAGAATGAAAGGAATTAGAGACACTAAAAATTATAAACACAAATGACCTTTTTAGATGCTTATTCAAAATTGGGATGCTTAACCCAATGCCAGGATCAAAAATGAAATTCGGTCTTACCTTTCCAAAATGAATCAAAAAGTTCATGGATAGAAACAAATCCGAACCACAAAACAGTCGAAAGGCATAATCTCGAAAGTCAAAATTGCAAAATCCAAACCCTTTTAACAAGAACAAAGAATAATAATCTCCGGGGTCAAAAACGAAGCTTCCTCTTGCTTGGCTTGACGTTAACTTAGGAATGTATATCCCAGGTTTAAAAACGCGATTTTCATTGGTCGTTTCGCAACGCAATGAAAATTTCTTCTTCACCAAGACTTCACACATGTCAAGCAAATAGGAGTTAGGCATACATACATTCGAGCAATCAAACCCTTCATATTTCATTCGCACACGTAAACAAGAAAAGTTCACACCACAATTTAGATAATTCACATGATCATCACAAGCAAACATATTAGATGTCAACTTTTCATCACACAATCCCAATTTTTGTTTGGGCTTACCAGGACTTACTTCTTGATCAATCTTGACAATGATAGGCTTATGAGCAGAAAGATATTTCACATTACTATGTAAAACACATTTATCAACAATCAAATTATGATTTCCAATCAGATCAAGATGAAAAACTTTCTCACAAACTAAGTCTTTGCTAATCTCGTCATCAAGAATCAAGTAAGATTGAGAAGACTCAAATACAGTAGATCCCTTACATGGCTTACCTTTAAGCACTTGTGGACTAGGGTCATCTACGATCTTACCTTTCTCGACTAATCGAAATCGTTTCTCCTTAGAAAAGTATTGAAGTTGAAATTGATCGATGGGATTTCCAGAAACCTGAAAAGTAGAAACAAAACAAGGAAAATTCATAGGATGGTTAGTAACAACACTCCTTTCTTTTTCACTTTCATCTTTTTCATTTCTTTCTTTTTCCAACTCATTTTCAAATCCTCTTTCTTTTACCATATCACTCATTTCTTTTGCACTCTCGTTTCTTCCTTCAATCTCACTCTCTTTTTCGGTTTCCTTTTCTTTTTCGCACTCGTTTTTATTCTCAATCTCATTTTCAATTTTCTTTTCTATCTCCCACTCATCTTCTTTTTCTTTCATTTCTTTTTCATGTTCATTTTCTCGCTCGCGCTCTTTTTCTTTTTCTTTTTCACATGCTATTTCAATTCCATTACAAAAGTAGAAATCATCAAAATGAGAAGCCTTTCGTTGAGAATAAGAAAAGGATTCTTCATACAAATGGCAATCTTCTCTTTGTGATAGATCTTCCGTAGCCGAGTACTTTGACACTCTTGAAACACGTGCACCTCTTCGTAAATAATCCTTTGTAGATGAATAAATTGAGGCACTTGTAGAGACACGTTTCCTTTTTCGTTTATCATCTCGGAAGGACTCAAACTCGGAGTTTGCTTCTCTTGGTCTCGAACGCCTTGTTGAATAGAAGTCTTGATAAGAGTCTCTTGTCGAGTAGTGTCGTCGTGACGATATTTTCTTCGTCTCTTGACTTGAAGAAATTTGCTCCCGTTGGAATCGTTCATCCAACTTCTTCAATCGTTCTTTAATTGGTTCCAATTTTCTTTGAAGCATTTGACCCACCTCGTGAATAATCATTTGATATGTTGGGTCGATCAAAACATCGTCATATTCTTCATCATCAATCCCTTCAAAACTTCTTGACATCTTTTTTTTAATCACACAACAAAACTCACACTTCTCTCACACAAAAAAAAATTCACACTATTTGGCTTTTACTTCTCTCGAATGGTCTCACCAATCGCTCTTGCCTTTTTCCACTCGATTTTCACCCCTCAAAGTTCTTCGCAAACTAAGTCGACAAATCAATACCGTTTGGGGTCGGCTTACAAAATTGATGTGGCTTTGGTGGGGCTGATGTCGGGATTACAGGTAGGCTATCAAACAAAATAGAAAAGTTAAGTGTGGATAGAAATGAATTTTGAGTACTTCGGGCAGCAAACAATGCTTTACAAACTCAAAATGAATTTCAATACCTTTTTTTTTTACTTCTGAAAGAATTTTTTTCTTCTTTTTTTTAATTTCTCTTTTTTTTCCAATACTGAATACAAAAGAAGACAAGGAAAAGAAAAAAAATTGAATACACATTTTTTTTGAATTTTTTTTTGAATTTTTTTTTCAAATTTTTTTTCCTTTTTTTTTACAATATCGAAATGCCGATAACTTCGATTCTTACTCCGATTCAGCTAGCTCTGATACCAAATGATACGCCCCAGCTCGGGAAGGAGAGTCGAGTCGTAGATGTGCCCGATCGTGAATTGGAGTAATACTCGAGGGTGGAGAAATAGGTTAAGAAAGAAGAGATAAAGGCTCAAATTTAGTTCAAAAGGGGTTATGAAATGTATTGAGGATGATAGGTGAATGAAAACCAAGTATTCAAGTTGAACCAACACAATATAAGTGTGTTAACCCGGGACTTATACGAATACTTAGGAAAGGTTAAATGTTGTATGGATGGAAAACGAATAAAATGGAACCTTGACCCACTATCAAAGATGATAGGAACCTCGGTATAACTTGAACGCCACACTTTGGGTGCAAAGTGATAAGTTCGAAATACAAAAACGGGTTGACGCCACAAGGGTTACTTGATAAGTCTAACCAGTCCTTGGAGAACAATGAGAGTTGAAAACAAACTCACAAAGTAAACAAATTTCATATAAGTTTTAAAAATATAGTCTAACCAAAAAAATGATTACAAAACAACTATTTATACTAATATTGAATGTCAAACCGAATGGTCACAAAAGGTAGATAAATGGACAGCTTCTAGATGGTGTTAACTCAGCTGAAAACATTCATGGAACGTCTTCAATGCTTGGCTGACCATTGAGCTACACGAACAGCCTTGAAAGGTGTCATTGATGCGCACGAGGAGCCTTGAATTGAAAAAGTATGCCAGGTTCGGCCAAGGGAGTGTACAAAGCCACTAGTGGCGTCTTCCAAGGAGCTTTGAAGAGTGAAACGGCAGCCCTTAAATGCATGTCTCCTTTGAAGAATCCTAGACCTTGGGGACGGCAATGGCATCAACAATCTTTAATGTCCTTCAATAATCAGCCTTGGAAATTCAGATGGCCAGCAGCAGCTTTAAATGACGTCTTGAGCACACAAATAGCTCCTAAATACTTTCAATCAACTTAAATGAGCTGGACTAAATTTGCAAGTCCTTTGGTGTGTTCAAGACAGCAATAAGCATCAGCTTTGGAACCTGAAAACGGCCTTTAATGCTCCTTGGAAGCATGAAACGTTCAGCCTTGAATAATTAAGCAATATACATGCTTTGGCCGAATGGTCACTTGGAAATTCCCCAAACAACAGCTCTTTGCTGTACCCGAAGCAATACCAGCTTTAATGCTATTCAATAACGTCCCCCCTTGCATGCTTTCATTAATGTCGTCCATGCATGGTGAATATCTCATTTAATTCATGTTTTGCTTCCCTTTAAATGTCGTTCCATACATGGGAACATCTCATTTAATTCATGTCTTTGCTGCACATTAAATCAGCAAGCAGCTTCTTTAATTTCGTCCATTAAATGGCCACATGAAAAAGCACAAACAACTCCTTTAATGCCGTTCCTTGCATGTAGAACAGCATCTTAAGACAAATTAAATTGGCAGCAATTTGATCAATAAATATGCTCATAAATTCGGCTGAAACTAATGAAAAACATCAATAAATTCGGCGACTAAGACACATTTAATTCAGCATCCTAGACAAGTTAATTAAATTTGGCTGAACATTAAATAACAGCTTAGGCATAATAAATCAGCAATAAGACACATTAAATAATTGTAATAAGGCAAACACATTTATGCTAGGTAATAATTAAAACAAATTAAACATGCAATAAACAAACATAATTAAAATGTCCAGATTTCTTAATTAAACACTTAGTAATTATTTGAGCTTAAATAACGGACTCAACTAATTTATTTATTCCGGCAAATTAAATTAAAAGAGCTAAAGAGCTAATAACGAGCTCAACGAGTTAAATTGAGCTTGAATGAGCTGACTTGAGCACGAATGAGCTAACTTGAGCTCGAATGAGTTGAACCACACGAAAAGAAATTCAAATGAGCTAAAAATTAGCTTCATCTTGCACTTGGGGCCCTCGTGTTTAGGCCAATCTCGACGGCGTTGGGTTGTGACATTACATGATGCGATCAGGATCACATCACTCTTTAGGAGGGTACCACCTAACAACGCCACCTACAAAACAATAAAACAAATTAGTGACATAATGAAGGTTAAACACAAAAGAACTTTCCAAGATTTTAGTCACAACTTGAACAAATAAACTCAAAAGAACAACACATGAATCAATACCGGGATCAAAAATAGAAATTGGTTTTACCTTTTTCTTCGATGGAAACAAACCTGATTCACAAGGTATTTGAAGATTATAGTTTTGAAAATTAGAATTCCATGGTCCAAATCCCTTGAACAATGATATGGAACAGCATTCACCGGGATCAAAGACAAAGTTTTTGTTCACCATTTCAATTTGACCAGAAAATTTTGTGGCTAGTAACTTATGAAGAACTTGAAGCACATTAAAGTTAAAATCATGCAACAAATGTTTGAATCCATTAAGCAACAATATACAACAACCTCCAGAATCAAAAATTTGATTTTGACTTGGCAAGCCAACGAAATTCATATGTTTGGTTTTCGAACTAAATAAAGATAAAACTTGAAGCAAATAGAAGGGGTCAACACTTTGATTCAAAATACAATTTTGATACTCACCTTCGCTTGACGTCAACTTAGGAATACAGGTTCCGGGTTTAAAAACATGGTTTTGATCGGTCGTTCCGTAACGTAACAAAAACTTCACTTTCACCAAGACATCACACATGCCAAATAAAGAAGATGTAGGCAAAAATAAATTCAAACAATCAAATCTCTCAAATCTCATGCAAATATACGAAGATCTCACACTAAGAGTTAAAAAATTTTCATTACCATCACGATCAAACAGATTGAGCATTTCACATGAAAGCTTTTTATCAAACATGATCAGATTTTGTATTTGTGGATTTAATCGAACAACATCAAAAGATTTTTCAACACAAGACTTATTAAGTGAACAACTCTTCATGCCTCCACTTAAAACGAATTTATCAACCACAAATAGCGAGTAACAATTAACCAAATCAAAATAAGGAGATCTTTTTAAAACTAAGTTATCGGAAATTTTATCAACAACTTTCAAACCTGATTGCCATGATTCACTGACTAAAAACTCCTTACCTTGCTTACCTTTAAGCGCTTGAACCTTACCTTTTTCGATCAAATGGAATCGTCTCTCATCAGGAAGGTAATGAAGTTGAAACTTGTCATTTGAATCTCTAGAAACCTGGAAAGAAGAAACAATATGAGGACAACTTGCAGATTGGTTAGTAAAAACATTCCTCACTTTTTCTTGTTGACTTTCATCTTTTCCACTCGTTTCTTTTTCAACTTCTCTTTCTTTTTCCACAATCTCTTTGTTTGTTGAAAACTCACTTTCACTCATCAATTCTCTTTCATTTTCAACAACACTTGTTTCTCGCACTCTTTCTTTTCTTTCTCCAATCTTTTTCTCTTTTTCAATTTTTGTTTCTTTTTCGATTTCTTTTTCTCTCGTCACTCTTTTTCTTCTCTCAACTTTATTACAAAATGGAGATAATACAAAAGAATCAGAACAATAGACTTTTTGTTGGAAAGAAATGGAAGAATATTCATAAGAGCCACGATCAACTCTTCGTGAATAAACCTCCATGGATGAGTTCTTATACGAAACACATTCACTTCTTCGTAAGGATTTTTCCGTAGATGAATACTTTGATGCATACGAAGAATGACTTGTACTTTCTCGTTCGTTACCTTGATAGGCTTCAAACTCATAACTGGATTTATTTCGGCCTAAATTCCTTGAAGAATAGGAATCTGGATAAAGGTCTCTTTTCACATATTCGTCGAATGTTCGTCTCCTTGATGATCTCATTTCCGTCCTTTCATTTGGATAAATTTTCTCCCGTTGGGTTCTTGGTCGATGACTCCGCTCTTCGACACGATCCAATCGTTTCTTGATGGGTTTGAGTTTTCGATCAAATAGATGCTCCATTTTATGCATAAAGGCTTGGAGTGTAAAATCTGGCACTGATACGACCCGCCCTTGGGAACGACCATTGCATCAGCCTACAAGCGAGGCTCGTCGTGTTTGCAAGCTGGACGTAGCTCAATCTTATTTTGTGGAGCTTCATTTAGCTCGTTTCCAGCTCCTTTCAAGCTCAATGAGCACGAACTAGCTCAATTTCATTAAGACCTTATTATAGTAGCTGAAATAATTATTTGAGTCATTTAATTAGTTTATTACAGCTCAATTAATATTCATTATTTATTTGGTTTAAAATCTGGTTGGATTTAATTATGCATGATTAATTGTGTTTTTCTTACATGTTATTAAGTTAAATTAAATTCCTACAGCTTATAAATAAGTCTTAATACATGTTTTAATGTGTCTTGTCCAAACTGAATTAATTAGACTTAGTTTAATTAATTGAGTTTTGTTTTAATTATTTGGATTAATGTTGTCTAAATTTTGTTTTTAATATGATTCAGCTGAATAATGATCAACTAAATTCATTTGTTCATGTTGTGTAGGTTGGCCGAATGTGGGTGGAAGCATTTAAGCTAGGTGCATGCATCATAGGTTCAATGAATGTGGCGTTACATGCATGAGGAATGTTCAGCTGATTTTAAATGATTCAAGAACCAGCATAATGCCGTTCACACATGAAGTTCACACTCTTGGCTTTTCGGTTTGGAATGTTCACACACAAAGACTCTTTGAAACCGAGTGTTCACACTTCATTTGGCCATTCAAATCCCTCTTAATGGCTGGTCACTTTTCAGCAAAAGATACAACTTAAATGAGTTCATTTATGTACATTGGCTGAATTTAACTTCTTCATGCTCCATTCAAAGTGACCAAGGTTCAATGGGAGTTCTAGAAGCTTGTCAAGTTCAGCCGAATCTAGCTAGCACATTCAAGTGGTTCATTTGCTTACTCCTTAAGGATTGAAAGAGACCATTCGGCTAACTTAGGAGATTATTATAAATAGCTGAATTTTTTTACTTTGTAAAGAACTTTTTGACATTTTAATTAGCGAATTGCTACCAAATTTGTGAGGCATTTTCTCTCAAATTTCGTTCGAGGCCCGTAAGACTTATCTAAGCTTTTAGTGGCGTCTTTCCGAGTCTTTTCCGAACTTATCACTCCTTAAACCCGAGTGTGGCATTCACCTTTGATACCTTTGGTTCATACTTTCCTAAGTATCGGGTCAAGGTCCTTTTTAACCATTTCCAATTCATTTAGGTCCTATAAGTTTCGGGTCGACACTTTTCTTTAGTGTTGGTTCATTCTTGACCTCTTTGAACCATTACCAATTCGTACCAAATACCATACCATTTCATACCAATTCCATACCATTTCGTACCAATTCCCAAATACCAAAACGTACCAAAACCAAATACCATTTCTTAATTATCCTAAACCGAACTCTTCCATTCTATTCATACCATTTCGACTTAAACCAAATCCATATCCAACTTTGCACGAACTTATCTTACTTCTTTGTACACAAATATATTCTAACTCCTTCTCGTCTAATCTACTTCTTCGTTTAAGATCGGGAATCAAACGACTCGGACTCAACTACTAAACCGAGATCATATCAGGCACACTTCCTCCAACAATTCTTACAGGACGGAATCCAACTCCCTTGTCTGAATTTTTTTCCAAACTTCGTGACATTTTTTAAAAAACTCACAACAAAGAATCTCACTATCCACTCACAAAGAATCTCACACACTTGGCTTTTTTTTCTCTCGAATAAACTCACTACTCTCTTGCCTCTTTCCACTACTCCTCCTCTCTAAGTTCTTAGGAATTATTTAAACTTAAAAAGCAATTGTTGTGGGTCGGCTTACAAACTTGATGTTTGGGCTTGGTAAGATTATTGTAGGACAAAGGAAGGTAGGCTTGAAACAAAGAAATGAAAAGGTTGGGTGTGGCGAAATAGTAGAAGGTAATAATGACTAAAATTTGGTGATACGGGGTTGCGCGCGGACCAAGATCGAGTTGCCAAGTCACGAGAAACTCCTACGAAAACCCTAAACAATTAGATCTGAAACGAAACAGAAAATTAAAAGATTAGATTTTTGAATTTTCAGATCTGAAATAAAATCCCCAAATCAGCAAAGAATCAAATGGAGAATAGAAATAAGTGTTAGGGTTCTTGAAACCCTCAAGGAGATTGTGATTCTGCCCAATTGAACACCAAGATAGTTTTCCCTAAATTTCGACAATCTAATTTCACCCAAAAAGAGTATGGAAAAACCCTAGAAATTGGGGATTTTTGGGCTGATTCCTTAAGATAGAAAAAGGCTGAAAACACAATAAGAACAGAAAATAGATTAGATAATGATTCAGCACAAGTAGAAATAAAGAAAGAATTGACAGCAAGAAATTAAAAGATAAGTCCTAAGAAGCCTTGAAATCTCGAAAGATCTCACAACTCCCTTCAAACGGCTCTAATCTCCCCTCCAAAGAATATCAATGGCAAGAAGAAGGTTGAAGATGGCCCCCACAATCAAAAAGATTGTTAAAACAACTTCTAAAGAAAACTCAAGAGAAAATCCTTGAAGAACTCAAAGAGAATTTTCACTCAAATCAAATCTGAAATTTTCAATGTAATTGTAATGTAATGTAGGGTGGCTGGCCAAGCCATATAAATAGGCCTTTCAAATGTTTTCCTAATTTAATTAGAACACTAAAACTAAAACTAAAAAAAACTCCTAATTATTTTAATATGGAAATTCGGCCAAGGGTCTTTTATTTGGGACTCTTGGACTGAATATAAAAATTTAAACTAAATAAAATAAGTAAATAAATAAATAAAAATAAAACTTTACAACTTGGGCCACTTTGACAATTTGGCCTGATTTTCAACTAAGTATGGGTGGATTTCTTGATTGGGCTTGGAATCTTCTTATTGGGCCTTGCCCTCAAGAATTTGGGCTTGTGATCCATCTCCTACCGAAATTGAATCGTTGATGCTCGTAATGGAGATCCAATGCGCTTTGGCTGCAAGATTTGGTGTCTTGGACCAAGATTCCCAATATTTGAAATCTTGATTTTTCCTTTCTTTTGTGTACGCATCTAAGGCCTTACTAACAAACTCCTGGATGGTCCCATTTAGTTTGGAACGCATTTGTCGGGCCTTTGATCTCGTATCATTCCCCCCTTCCTCAAAAAGATTCGATCTCGAATCTGAAAAATCAAATGGGGACAAGTCAGCCACATTAAAAGTAGAACTTACATTGTACTCACCCGGTAGATCAATTTTATAGGCATTATCGTTGATCCTCTCGAGTACTTGGAAAGGCCCATCGCCCCTTGGGTCCAACTTGGTCTTTCTTCTTGCAGGAAATCGTTCTTTCCTCATATGGACCCAAACCCAATCTCCGGGTTCTAGGACAACCCGTTTGCGCCCCTTGTTTGCTTTGTTGGTGTTGGCATCATATGTTTTGGCTATTCGTTGCCTAGCCTGCTCATGTAAGGATTTCACCAACTCAGCTTTCTGTTCACCATCTAAATTAACAATGTGTTCAAGTGGTAATGGCGCAAGATCAAGTACTGTTAGTGGGTTAAAACCATAAACAAGTTCAAATGGAGAATAACCAGTTGTAGAATGAATAGATCTATTATATGCAAATTCAACAAACGGTAGGCATTCTTCCCAATTTCTAATGTTCTTTCCCACAACAGATCGTAATAAAGTCCCTAAGATCCGATTAACTACTTCAGTTTGGCCATCAGTTTGGGGGTGACATGTAGTGGAATAAAGTAATTTAGTACCAAGCTTACCCCACAATACCTTCCAAAAGTGGCTAAGAAATTTGACATCTCTGTCAGAAACAATTGTTTTAGGGATGCCATGAAGTCTTACCACCTCTTTAAAGAATAAGTCTGCTACATGTGTAGCATCATCTGTTTTGTGACAAGAAATAAAATGTGCCATCTTTGAGAACCTGTCAACAACAACAAATATACTATCTCTTCCTTTCTTATTTCGAGGCAAACCTAGAATAAAGTCCATGGATAAATCTACCCAAGGTGTAGTAGGAATCGGTAAAGGAGTGTAAAGGCCATGAGGCATTACCTTAGATTTTGCTTGTTTGCATGTAATGCACTTGGAACATACCTTTTCGACATCCTTTTTCATATGTGGCCAATGGAAGTGTTCTTGCAAGATATCCAGTGTTTTGGCCACTCCAAAATGTCCCATTAAACCTCCACTATGGGCCTCATGAATCAATAAGTCTCTCATGGAACACTTTGGTATGCATAACCTGTTCATACGAAAAAGAAAGCCATCTACAAGATAAAATTTATCGAAAGCAGTATGTCCACAATTCTTATAGATATGGCCAAAATTAGCATCATCATCATATAGTTCCTTAATATGTTCGAACCCTAAGACTTTAGCATTCAATGTAGTTATTAAAGTATATCGTCTAGACAAAGCATCTGCAACTACATTATCTTTACCTGTTTTATATTGTATCACATAAGGGAATGTTTCAATGAATTCTACCCATCGAACATGTCTTTTACTCAACTTACCTTGTCCCTTTAACCATTTAAGAGATTCGTGATCTGTGTGTATGACAAACTCATTAGGCAGCAAATAATGTTGCCATACTTGAAGTGCACGAACTAATGCTAATAGTTCTTTGTCATAAGTCGAGTAGTTTAACTATGCACCATTCAATTTCTCACTAAAATAAGCAATAGGATGCTTATCTTGCATTAAAACAGTGCCAATTCCAATTCCTGAAGCATCACACTCAAGTTCAAAAGTTTTAGCAAAATCAGGTAATTTAAGCAAAGGAGCAGAACATAACTTAGCTTTTAGAGTTTGAAAGGCCTTTTCTTGGGTTTCACCCCATTTGAAACCCACTGATTTCTTTATAACTTTAGTCAATGGTGATACTACCATGCCCCGAGCACACTTTTGGACCAGCTCCCTAAGCATTGCTTGCAAATCCATGCAAGCTGAAATAGTTCAATTCCTTTTCGTTGAGCTCCGTTTAGCTCGTTTCCAGCTCACTCGAGCTCAAGTCAGCTCAATCGAGCTCAATTTAGCTACAATTCAGCTCATTTATTTTATTGGTTGAATAATTAAAGTATTTATTAACTTAGTTTAAGTTATTACAGCTCATAATTATGTTTTGATTTATTTCATGTTTTTAAAGTTGTCTTAGCCGAATTTAATATGTTTAGCTTAAGACTTTATTAAATTTGTCTATTTTAAATTTATGTGTTAATTAATATATCTATTTTTAATTAATTTGTTCATGTTTCATGTAGGTACAGCCGAATGTGGAGATTCATTCAAGCTAGGTGCATGAACGTCTACTTACAATGCATGATGTGGGAACACAATTAAAGATGATTCATGAATGGGCTGGTTCAATGAACGTAAGGATGATGCATGAATGAGTTAATACAATGAATGGAAGAATGCATGAATATTCACTTACATGCATCGGTTGCTGTCCATTGAATTTCCTATGCACCTATTCGGCCAAAAGATATCTTTTGAAGTGTCCATTCACACCTTGGCCGAATCTAGACAAAGCTATTGGCATCCCATGCATTCATCAGCCCTCAAGTGAGCCGAATTTGGAAGAGACATTTAGCAAGGTGCATTCACATCAGATTCAATGAACTTGATGACACATACATGGATCTTCAAGTGAATGTTCAGCTGACCGAATTCATTCCCCAAAACAGCATAATGCCGTTCACACTTGGAGTTCACACCCATGTCTATTCAGTTGGCCATGTTCACACCTAAAGGACTCTTCAAGGATGACTTTTCACACTTATTTTGGCCATTCACGTTCTCCTTTAATGCTGGTATTTTTTCAGCCAAGAGTTGCATCTTAATGAGCTCATTTAAGCTCATTGGCCGAACCTAGCTGCTGCCATGCACCTTTCCAAGCATTCCAAGTTCATTTGCTTAGTCAAGAAGCTGCCTATTGGACTTCAATCAGCTGAATTTAGCTACAACAACTTAATGCTTCAATTCTAGAATTTTCTAGCTTAATTTGCTTAGCCATGAAGATGACCATTCGGCTAGCTAGTACTTAGTCTATAAATAGTTTGCTATTTCATTTTGTGAGAGGACTTTTTGTCAAATTTTTGAATGAACTATTGTTCTTGTGAGGTTACCTCCTCTCTTATTTCGTACGAGTCTCGTTCTGGCTTATCTAGCTCGCTAGTGGCGTCAACCCGACTTCTTGAACTTATCACCATCCTGGTGTGGCGTTCATCCACCTTTTTATACCTTTGGTTCCTACCTCTCTATAGGTAACGGGTCAAGGTCCATCTTCGACAATCCATTAAACCCACCTTAAGCAATATAAGTCCCGGGGCAATACTTCATATAGTATTGAATCGTTCTTCGCTTGAGTTCTATTTTTCCATTCCATTTTAACTATTAAATTATAAGCAATATTTCTTTATTTCACCGAGCCTATCAAATATCTATCCAAACCATCTTTTGAACCCATTTTCTCAACTTCCGCTATAAAAAATCATCTAACTCCATCTATCTACAAAATCGAACAAACTTCTCGTCGACGATCGGGCAATCAAGTGAATCGACTCAATCAACCGAGCCGGATCACATCATTTGGTATCAGAGCTACTAAAACGAGGAGTACCGACATTCGTAATAAGGCTGCAAGTAGGTTCGAAACGTGAAAAAAAAAATCAAAAAAAAAAATTTTGAGTTGTAATTTAATTTTCCCTTGTATTTAGCTTACTATTGTATTGGAGTAACAAAAAAAAATCAAAAAAAAATTCGAAAAAAAAATTGATTGAAAAAAAAAAATTCAAAAAAAAAGTGAAAAGTCTTGCGAGTTTTTATCATTATCACTTATTACTCCGATCATCAAGTTTCCCTTCCTACCATTATTTACCCATCCCAACGCCACACTTTAAACCAATTTTCTTCTTTATTCAGCCTACCCTACACCCGACATTATCCCTTGTAACCAATTTGAAACCGACCCTCAAGCAGCAAATTAAGTCTACCGAGACAAATCACGAAATTGTGAGAAGAGGTTGAGTGGAAAAAGGCACGAGTGAAATTACATCAAAGAAAAAGCCAAAATTTGGATGTAAACACGAGTGCGAGTGAAAATCATTATTTCCTTTTCGAGCGAATTTGTGAGGTTTGTGGTAAGGTATTTATTTTCTTTATTATTTTTTTAACATCTTCTTGTCATTACTTAATCATGTCTCGAGAAACATTTCCCGAATCAGAATTCCAATATTTGATGCAAGAGATGCATAGAATGGTGAAATCAAAATTTGATAAATTGTATGATCGATTGGATCGAGTGGAGGAAAGAGCCCGATGGAAGCCAAACTCACCGGGTGAAGAGACGGAGACAAGATCATCACGAAGGCACACATCCATTGATTTTTTGGGAAGAGATTCATACCATGATTCTTATTCAACGAGGAACTCAAGACGAAGCAAAGCAAGTTTTGAGTTTAAAGCTTTCCGAGGTGACGAACGAGAAATCACAAGTAGTCCTTCGTATGCACCGAGGTATTCGTCCGCCAAGAATCAATCTCGAAGAGGTGATCATTTTTTGTATGAAAGTCGTTCCAATTATACCCAACGAGAGTCATTTCGTGCTGATTCATTTGTAACATCTCCATCCTATAATGAAAGAGCGAGGCAAAAAGAAAAAGAAATAAGAAGAAAGGAAAGACAAGAAATATTGATGAGAGAAAATGAGCATATATGGAATGAAATCGAGAGACGAAAAAAAGAAATGAAAGAAAAGGAACAAGAAATTGAAAAAGAGAGTGAGATTGAAGAAAGAAACGAGAGTGTAAAAGAAACGAGTGTCATGGAAAAAGAAATTGAGATTGAAAAAGGATGTGAAAAAGAGAAAGAAATCGAAAAAGAAATTGAGATTGAACAAAAGTGTGAGGAAAAAGAGAAAATTGAAAAAGAAAGAAAAGACAATGAGTTAGAAAAAAAAACGAGAGAAAAGGAGGCAAAAGAGCAAGAAAAAGTGAGGAATCTATTTACTAAACCACATGAGAATTTGTCTTGTTTTGTTTCCTCTTTTCAGGTCTTTGGAAGGCCAAGTGACGATAATTTTCAACTTCAATACCTCTCGAAGGAGAGAAGGTTCATTTTGGCTGAAAAAGGTAATGTTCTCAACGATCCTAGTTCGCCTATGCCAAAAGGTAAGCAAGGTATGAATGTTGAAAATTTTAAAGCACTTCTGCCTTACTCGATTGTTGATGGACACACTGTTGATGATTTGGTCTTTAGAAAGAATCTGAACTTTGACGTGGCTATTTGTCATTCTTTGATTGATGATGATCCATTTGTTTTGTCTAATGATAAGAAGATTCTTGCTTTTGAAAAATATCATTTTGATGGTATTGGTTGTTTATCTTTAACTTGCAATGGAATGCATGTTTTGGATGCGCAAGATGAAAGCCCATATAAAATGTTCATTCTCACTGATCATGTTGAAAAGGAATGGAAATGTATTGATGAATACGCCATTGGCAAGATTTTTGATGAAGAGCAAATAAATCAGCACCAACAAAATCTGGAATTGTGTGATCAAAAGTTGACATATCATCTGCTTGGTTGTGTTGATCATGTGGATTATCTAATTTTTGGTGTGAAATTTCCATGTTTTTGTAAATCTTTTCGAATGAAATTTAAAGGGTTTGCTTGTTTGAATTTGAGTATGTTAACACCCTCGTTGTTTAATTTGTGTAAATTGTTGGAGATAAAAGGACTCTTTTTGCCATTTGGATCGAGTAGTCAAAATCATGTCTTTAATCCTGGAGTTTGCTATTATAAATCATCCATGAAAGAAAGCAAGCATCGTAAAATTTGTTTGAATGAATGTGTAAAAAATCTTTGTTTGTATGATACTTTGTCTTTAAGTTTGAAAATGAGCCATGTGAATCTTGTTGGTTTGTTAAGTCAAAATCAAAATTTTGTTTTCGGAGGATGTTCTCAACTGTGGACTAAAAGATCCGAACATGTTTTGAATGATAATGATTTTGAGTTGCTTAGTGCTTCTATGAAGTCGGTCATGAAATTGCCAAATCAAATTGAAATGGCAAGAGAAAATTTTGTCTTTGACCCCGGTGAACACCATTCTATATCATTGCCTAAGGTAATCGAACCATGGAAAGTTGACTTCCAAAACCATAGCTATCAAATGCCTTGTGATTTATGTTTGTTTCCATCGAAGAAAAAGGTAAGAACGATTTCTATTTTCGACCCCGGTATTGGATTATTTGTTCAAACTGTGAATCAAATCTCAAAAAGTTCCTTTGTGTTTAATCTTCATCGTGTCACTAATTCATTTTATTCTTTTAAAGGTGACAATGTGAAGTGGTACCCTCCTAAAGAGGGAGGGCATGCGAATGAGCTTCTTTTGATCCGAGTTAATTGTGGCTTTCAGAATCTTCAACGATTTTTCGCGAGTAAATGGCCCGATTTGGGGACAAATCACTTTAAAGAGGGAGGGGATGATACGACCATGCCCCGAGCACACTTTTGGACCAGCTCCCTAAGCATTGCTTGCAAATCCATGCAAGCTGAAATAGTTCAATTCCTTTTCGTTGAGCTCCGTTTAGCTCGTTTCCAGCTCACTCGAGCTCAAGTCAGCTCAATCGAGCTCAATTTAGCTACAATTCAGCTCATTTATTTTATTGGTTGAATAATTAAAGTATTTATTAACTTAGTTTAAGTTATTACAGCTCATAATTATGTTTTGATTTATTTCATGTTTTTAAAGTTGTCTTAGCCGAATTTAATATGTTTAGCTTAAGACTTTATTAAATTTGTCTATTTTAAATTTATGTGTTAATTAATATATCTATTTTTAATTAATTTGTTCATGTTTCATGTAGGTACAGCCGAATGTGGAGATTCATTCAAGCTAGGTGCATGAACGTCTACTTACAATGCATGATGTGGGAACACAATTAAAGATGATTCATGAATGGGCTGGTTCAATGAACGTAAGGATGATGCATGAATGAGTTAATACAATGAATGGAAGAATGCATGAATATTCACTTACATGCATCGGTTGCTGTCCATTGAATTTCCTATGCACCTATTCGGCCAAAAGATATCTTTTGAAGTGTCCATTCACACCTTGGCCGAATCTAGACAAAGCTATTGGCATCCCATGCATTCATCAGCCCTCAAGTGAGCCGAATTTGGAAGAGACATTTAGCAAGGTGCATTCACATCAGATTCAATGAACTTGATGACACATACATGGATCTTCAAGTGAACGTTCAGCTGACCGAATTCATTCCCCAAAACAGTATAATGCCGTTCACACTTGGAGTTCACACCCATGTCTATTCAGTTGGCCATGTTCACACCTAAAGGACTCTTCAAGGATGACTTTTCACACTTATTTTGGCCATTCACGTTCTCCTTTAATGCTGGTATTTTTTCAGCCAAGAGTTGCATCTTAATGAGCTCATTTAAGCTCATTGGCCGAACCTAGCTGCTGCCATGCACCTTTCCAAGCATTCCAAGTTCATTTGCTTAGTCAAGAAGCTGCCTATTGGACTTCAATCAGCTGAATTTAGCTACAACAACTTAATGCTTCAATTCTAGAATTTTCTAGCTTAATTTGCTTAGCCATGAAGATGACCATTCGGCTAGCTAGTACTTAGTCTATAAATAGTTTGCTATTTCATTTTGTGAGAGGACTTTTTGTCAAATTTTTGAATGAACTATTGTTCTTGTGAGGTTACCTCCTCTCTTATTTCGTACGAGTCTCGTTCTGACTTATCTAGCTCGCTAGTGGCGTCAACCCGACTTCTTGAACTTATCACCATCCTGGTGTGGCGTTCATCCACCTTTTTATACCTTTGGTTCCTACCTCTCTATAGGTAACGGGTCAAGGTCCATCTTCGACAATCCATTAAACCCACCTTAAGCAATATAAGTCCCGGGGCAATACTTCATATAGTATTGAATCGTTCTTCGCTTGAGTTCTATTTTTCCATTCCATTTTAACTATTAAATTATAAACAATATTTCTTTATTTCACCGAGCCTATCAAATATCTATCCAAACCATCTTTTGAACCCATTTTCTCAACTTCCGCTATAAAAAATCATCTAACTCCATCAATCTACAAAATCGAACAAACTTCTCGTCGACGATCGGGCAATCAAGTGAATCGACTCAATCAACCGAGCCGAATCACATCAAATGGGGCAGCAATAGTAGAGAAATCTTTCACAAATCGTCTATAAAAACTGGCTAAACCATGGAAAGATCTCACCTCAGTTACCGATTTAGGAGTCGGCCACTCCTTAATTGCCTTAACTTTGTCCTCGTCGACATGAATACCTTGAGCACTAACTATGAAACCTAAGAATATTAGTTTATCACAACAGAATGTGCATTTATCAAGGTTGGCAAATAATCTTTTAGTTCGTAGAATATCCAAAACGGTTCGAACATGGAAAACATGATCATCTAATGACTTTGAGTAAATTAAAATATCATCAAAGTAAACTACTACAAATTTACCCAAATGTAGCCTCAAAACATGATTCATTAATCTCATAAATGTACTAGGTGCATTAGTAAGGCCAAAAGGCATAACTAACCATTCATACAATCCAAATTTTGTTTTAAAGGCTGTTTTCCATTCATCCCCTTCCCTCATTCGAATTTGATGATAACCGCTTTTTAAATCAATTTTTGTAAATATTATTGAATCATGTAATTCATCAAGCATATCATCAAGTCTAGGGATTGGGTGTCGATACTTTACCGTTATCTTGTTGATTGGGCGACAATCAACACACATACGAAATGTACCATCTTTCTTTGGCACCAATAAGACAGGAACAGCACAAGGACTTAGGCTCTCACGAATGTACCCTTTGTCTAGTAATTCCTCCACTTGCCTTTGCAATTCCTTTGTCTCCTCGGGATTGCATCTATAGGCTGGTCGATTTGGGATTGAAGCTCCGGGTACAAGTCAATTTGATGTTCTATCCCTCGTAAAGGTGGTAAACCTTTAGGGGCCTCACTAAAAACATCCTCATAATCCTGCAAAAGAGATTGAAACACACTAGGCAAATTTTCGTTAATGTTAGATAAAGATAAATAATTTTACCTAAACCTCACAAGGATACAAGGCTGTTTATTAAGTAGGGCTCTCTTCACATCTTTTTTTGTTGCCAAAAGATTTTTTCCGCTCATTTTACCACTAGAGGATTCACTCACCTTTGGGCTTTTTAAATTTTGACTTTTTCCACTACTATTAGCCTCTTTTCTCTCTGTCTTTTGTACTTGCTCTTTCTCCCTTACCCCCTCACAAAATTTTATCATCCTCAATTGATCTTTATATACATCAGTAGGATTTAAAGGAGCAAAAGTGAATTTCTTGCCTTTAAATACAAGGGTGTATCGATTAAGTTTACCTTGGTGTGTAACATCGCGATCAAATTGCCAAGGTCGTCCAAGGAGCAAGTGTGCCGCATGCATGGGGACTACATCACACCATATGTCATCCTCATAATTGCCGAGTTTAAAAGTGACCAAGGACTGTTTCGTAACTTTAACTTCGAAAAATTCATTAAGCCACTGAAGGTGATATGGCTTAGGGTGTTTGGTACAAGGCAACTTTAAAGAATCCACCAAATAACTACTCACTACATTCGAGCAACTCCCACTATCAGTAATGAGTGAACATAAGTTACCTTTAATAAAACACCGAGAATGGAAAATATTGGTCCTTTGGCTCTCATCATCTTTCATCTGAATGTTAAGGGTTCGACGAACTACAAGGCATTGAAAATTAGCAAAGTCCCCTTCCTTTGGTGGTTCGACCAACTCGTCGCCATTATCACTGTCATCCACAAGTTCTGGCATATCTGGATCTGTATTATCAGAGTCAGAAGTGTACTCACCGTTATCTTTTAGAAGAAGTAATCTTGTGTTAGGGCATTCTCTACTATAATGACCACGCCCTTTGCACTTAAAGCATTCAATCTCACGAGTCCTCTTCGCACTCGAATCACCTAAATTGGGCTGCTTAGACGGTGTTTGTGTTTTTGCAGGAGCCCCTTTTTTCCAATCTGATTGTTTACTTCCATTACTCAAAGAAGACTTGTTAGTAACAAAAGGTGGTTTTGAACTCTTAAAATCAAAATTGGAATTGTTACCTCGATAATATTGTGAAGTAGAGAAGGACCCAAACCTTTGTTCCTTTAATTGTTGCTCGATCTCAATGGCTTTGTGAACTGCTTCTTCCAAATCAATGTAAGTTTGTAGCCTCAATGTATTAGCTATCGGCCTGTTCAAACCATCAATGAATCGAACCATAGTTGTTTCTTCATCTTCCTCCACATTAGCTCTCTGAATGAGCATCTCCATCTCTTTAAAATATTCATCCACCGTCCTACTACCTTGGATAAGTCTTCTCAACTTTGTTTTAATTTCTCTATAGTAGTGAGGTGGAATAAACCTTTTACGCATAATCTGTTTCAACTCATCCCATGTCGAAATCTCACCTTCATAATTCCGATGGTGGTTTACCCCAAGTTGAGTCCACCAACTTAATGCATAATCAGAAAATTCCAGTGTTGCTAACGCTACCTTTTCATCATCCGGACATTTATAATACCGAAACATAAGTTCAATCTTAGATTCCCATTCACAATAAGCGTCAGGATCATTCTTACCACGAAATTGGGGAATTGTGAATTTCGGTTTTGCCAAAGTAGGTTGCCCACGATCATGAAAATCATCATCCATTCTAGTGACACGTCGAGGGCCGCGCCTTTGGGGTTGGTTATCCCTATCTTCTTTGATCGGATGAGGTTCTTGATTCAATCGCACCTCATTGATGGTAGCAGTCAAAGCTCGAAGAGCAGCAGCCTGTTCATCCAACTGTTGTTGGAATTTTTTAAATATGTCACCATTATTATCACCTGTAGACATTTTTTTTAAAAAAATCTGCAAAACACTCAACACTTAAAAATAAAAGTTAGCAAACCTCACCGTTAATCACTCAAAAAGAAAATTCAAATTCTCAATGAGGTAGAATTCAATCTTGTGAGTTCTTTATCAAAGTTTATATCAACCAATTAGAGAGTGGATGAACCAAACTACCAAAGAATCCTAATTTGCACTAGGATGCCAAAAACTGACGAGACACCAATTGATTCGTGTTGCACCGAGGAAGAAGTTGTGCACACGTTTAAATCCTACTAACACAAGAAACAAGAAGGTGTTAGATAACGTAAAGGAAGAATAAAGGTAAACAAATGAAAACCTACAGCTAAGAATCAATAAAAATTGCTGAAAACAGAAAACCCGAAAAACTGCGGAGTAACTTGACAACTTCGTTCGAGGTGTTCCCGATCTCCAAAAATCACGAAATTAAATCTGGAGTGTCCTTATATATTGAATTTTCGATCTGGAAATTTTGGGCACCAAATTCAACCCGCTAAATCTTTTTTTTAAATTTTTATTGAATTTCGTCTTTTTTGATTTTTTTGACTTTTTGACTGATTTTTTTGCGGGAATAATTTTTTTATATTCAATCACAGTGCCAAAAACATGTATGTAAAATTTCAGATCAATCGGACAACGTTTACCCACTCAAATAAATTTTTTTGAACAATTTTTCTGGGTAAAACTGCTGTTTATGCTTTAAAAAATAGAGATCAGTTTAGAAATCAACCAAGAACACCCAAAACGCCCAAAATCTGATACCAAATGATACGGGGTTGCGCGCGGACCAAGATCGAGTTGCCAAGTCACGAGAAACTCCTACGAAAACCCTAAACAATTAGATCAGAAACGAAACAGAAAATTAAAAGATTAGATTTTTGAATTTTCAGATCTGAAATAAAATCCCCAAATCAGCAAAGAATCAAATTGAGAATAGAAATAAGTGTTAGGGTTCTTGAAACCCTCAAGGAGATTGTGATTCTGCCCAATTGAACTCCAAGATAGTTTTCCCCAAATTTCGACAATCTAATTTCACCCAAAAAGAGTATGGAAAAACCCTAGAAATTGGGGATTTTTGGGCTGATTCCTTAAGATAGAAAAAGGCTGAAAACACAATAAGAACAGAAAATAGATTAGATAATGATTCAGCACAAGTAGAAATAAAGAAAGAATTGACAGTAAGAAATTAAAAGATAAGTCCTAAGAAGCCTTGAAATCTCGAAAGATCTCACAACTCCCTTCAAACGGCTCTAATCTCCCCTCCAAAGAATATCAATGGCAAGAAGAAGGTTGAAGATGGCCCCCACAATCAAAAAGATTGTTAAAACAACTTCTAAAGAAAACTCAAGAGAAAATCCTTGAAGAACTCAAAGAGAATTTTCACTCAAATCAAATCTGAAATTTTCAATGTAATTGTAATGTAATGTAGGGTGGCTGGCCAAGCCATATAAATAGGCCTTTCAAATGTTTTCCTAATTTAATTAGAACACTAAAACTAAAACTAAAAAAAACTCCTAATTATTTTAATATGGAAATTCGGCCAAGGGTCTTTTATTTGGGACTCTTGGACTGAATATAAAAATTTAAACTAAATAAAATAAATAAATAAATAAATAAAAATAAAACTTTACAACTTGGGCCACTTTGACAATTTGGCCTGATTTTCAACTAAGTATGGGTGGATTTCTTGATTGGGCTTGGAATCTTCTTATTGGGCCTTGCCCTCAAGAATTTGGGCTTGTGATCCATCTCCTACCGAAATTGAATCGTTGATGCTCGTAATGGAGATCCAATGCGCTTTGGCTGCAAGATTTGGTGTCTTGGACCAAGATTCCCAATATTTGAAATCTTGATTTTCCCTTTCTTTTGTGTACGCATCTAAGGCCTTACTAACAAACTCCTGGATGGTCCCATTTAGTTTGGAACGCATTTGTCGGGCCTTTGATCTCGTATCATTTGGGCAGCAAACAAAAACTAAATTTCAAAACTAGCTCTCTTTTTTTTTCAAATTTTTTTTTCACAATTTTTTTTTCAAATTTTTTTTTCACAACTTGATATCCAATCTTTTGAGTTTGAATGGAAACTAGTTTTTTTTTTTGATTTTTTTTTGATTTTTTTTCGAGAAACTACTATACCCTAATGCCGATAATGTCGATTCTTACTCCAAATTTGCTAGCTCTGATACCAATTTGATACGAACTCGTCACGTGATGTTTTGAGTCGTATGTGTTACCCAATCGTGAATTTGAGTAAGGCTAAGTTTGTTTCAAAATAGAAGAAAGGCTACAAACAAACGTTTAAAAGGGAAATGGGTTTAACAACGAATGGAAAAATTTGGCTAAGGGCAGAGAATGAACCAACAATAGAGGTTGTTGACCCGAGACTCAAAGTAGCTCTTAGGTGAATGACAGTATAGGAAAACAACAAAGAAAAGACCTCGACCCACTATCAAGAATGATAGGAACCTTGGTATATGATGAACGCCACACTATGAAAGTGATAAGTTCGAAAACAAGAAATGGATAGACGCCACAAGCTAAGCTTGATAAGTCAAATCAATTCCGTAAGAACAAAGAGAATTGGATAGCTCACAATTCAAATATTTCATCTATATTCATCCAAAAGTTCCCTCTCTATGGTTGATTACATCTATCTATAATGCTAAAACAAGGTAACCGAATGGTCAAAAACATCCACTTAATGAGCCATAAAAACTGATGTCTTTTCTTATTCTTTGAACCAAATAACTCCTTCCATAAAATCAGTTTAATTCAGCTGATTTGAATGTCTTTAATGGCTTAGAAAATGACTCTTGAGTTGTCCTTGGCTAGTTGAATAGACACCATCTCTTAACCAGCTCCTTAATGACATTCAAAGGCTTGAATAATTTCTCTTGAAAGCTCCAAAAATGGCTGGAAGTGGAAGAGTTGCTGCTGAATTTTAAAGGGCATAAAATGCTCTTTAAAAACTCCTTTTAATGATCTTTAAGCTCCTTTTTTAACAGCCCCTTTAATTGTAACTCAAAAGAACTTGAACAGCCACTTAATTAAATGTGTAACAGCCTTGAATTGTAACCACTATAAGCTAAAAAGTCACCTGCAATAAACACATTAAAATGAGTTTATTAAACAAATGAAAACACTTATTAATCATAACAAACATTAAAATTACTTAAATAAATGAACTAAAACATATATACAATAATTATTCCAGCAACTAGTTTAATTAAAGAAGCATAATTTAAAAAACTTAATTTATGCATCAATAAATAATCCTAGGAACTAGATCAATTAAGAACAACACTTATTAAATAAAGTTCAACAAAAACACTTATTAATTAAAACTAAGATGAGTTGAATAAATGTCCAGCAACTCATTTATTAAACTAAGATGCTTAAATGCATGGTTTTGAAATGCAAATTTAAGTAACATGAAAGTTACATAATTAAACTAACTTGACTTAATTTAATGATGCAGACTTAACTAACATGAAAGTTACATAATGCATGACTTTATTAAATGCAGAACACATATTAATGATGTGCAAACTATGACATAATTAAAAACACAAACTAAAATAACTAAAAATTAATGAATCATAGTCCTTATTTTCCAGCAGCCAAATTGACAAACTAAAATTAAAAACTTCATTTTGCACTTGGGCCCCTCGAGTTTGGACCAATCTCGGTAGCGTCGAGTTGTGTCGTAACATGATGCGACCGGGATCGCATCATACCCTCCCTCTTGAAAACGATTTGTCCTCAAATCGGGCCACTTGCTCGAGAAAAAGTTTTCAAGATCATGACCCCCTTTGTTCATGATCCGGAAAGAATTATTTTCAAAATTCTGAGAATCAAAAATGGCTCGGCAAGAAAGAAGGTCATTTGCATGCCATCCCTCTTTAGAAGGGTACCACCTAACATCGTCACCTACAAAACAATAAAACAAATTAGTGACACAATGAAGGTTAAACACAAAAGAACTTTCCAGGATTTTAGTCACAACTTGAACAAATAAACTCAAAAGAACAACACATGAATCAATACCGGGATCAAAAACAGAAATTGGTTTTACCTTTTTCTTCGATGGAAACAAACCTGATTCACAAGGTATTTGAAGATTATAGTTTTGAAAATTAGAATTCCATGGTCCAAATCCCTTGAACAATGATATGGAACAGCATTCACCGGGATCAAAGACAAAGTTTTTGTTCACCATTTCAATTTGACCAGAAAAATTTGTGGCTAGTAACTTATGAAGAACTTGAAGCACATTAAAGTTAAAATCATGCAACACATGTTTGAATCCATTAAGCAACAATATACAACAACCTCCAGAATCAAAAATTTGATTTTGACTTGGCAAGCCAACGAAATTAACATGTTTAGTTTTCGAACTAAATAAAGATAAAAGTTGAAGCAAATAGAAGGGGTCAACACATTGATTCAAAATACAATTTTGATACTCACCTTCGCTTGAGGTTAACTTAGGAATACAGGCTCCGGGTTTAAAAACATGGTTTTGATCGGTCGTTCCGTAACGTAACAAAAACTTCACTTTCACCAAGACATCACACATGCCAAATAAAGAAGATGTAGGCAAAAATAAATTCAAACAATCAAATCTCTCAAATCTCATGCAAATATACGAAGATCTCACACTAAGAGTTAAAAAATTTTCATTACCATCACGATCAAACAAATTGAGCGTTTCACATGAAAGCTCTTTATCAAACATGATCAGATTTTGTATTTGTGGATTTAATCGAACAACATCAAAAGATTTTTCAACACAAAACTTATTGAGTGAACAACTCTTCATGCCTCCACTTAAAACGAATTTATCAACCACAAATAGCGTGTAACAATTAACCAAATCAAAATAAGGAGATGTTTTTAAAACTAAGTTATCGGAGATTTTATCAATAACTTTCAAACCTGATTGCCATGATTCATTGACTAAAAACTCCTTACCTTGCTTACCTTTAAGCGCTTGAAACTTACCTTTTTCGATCAAATGGAATCGTCTCTCATCAAGAAGGTAATGAAGTTGAAACTTGTCATTTGAATCTCTAGAAACCTGGAAAGAAGAAACAATATGAGGACAACTTGCAGATTGGTTAGTAAAAACATTCCTCGCTTTTTCTTGTTGACTTTCATCTTTTTCACTCGTTTCTTTTTCAACTTCTCTTTCTTTTTCCACAATCTCTTTGTTTGTTGAGAACTCACTTTCACTCATCAATTCTCTTTCATTTTCAACAACACTTGTTTCTCGCACTCTTTCTTTTCTTTCTCCAATCTTTTTCTCTTTTTCAATTTTTGTTTCTTTTTCAGTTTCTTTCTCTCTCGTCTCTCTTTTTCTTCTCTCAACTTTATTACAAAATGGAGATAATACAAAAGAATCAGAACAATAGACTTTTCGTTGGAAAGAAATGGAAGAATCTTCATAAGAGTCACGATCAACTCTTCGTGAATAAACCTCCATGGATGAGTTCTTATATGAAACAAATTCACTTCTTCGTAAGGATTTTTCCGTAGATGAATACTTTGATGCATACGAAGAATGACTTGTACTTTCTCGTTCGTTACCTTGATAGGCTTCAAACTCATAACTGGATTTATTTCGGCCTAAATTCCTTGAAGAATAGGAATCTGGATAAAGGTCTCTTTTCACATATTCGTCAAATGTTCGTCTCCTTGATGATCTCATTTCTGTCCTTTCATTTGGATAAATTTTCTCCCGTTGGGTTCTTGCTCGATGACTCCGATCTTCGACACGATCCAATCGTTTCTTGATGGGTTTGAGTTTTTGATCAAATAGATGCTCCATTTCATACGTAAAGGCTTGGAGTGTAAAATCTGGCACACTTCCTCCAACAATTCTTACAGGACGGAATCCAACTCCCTTGTCTGAATTTTTTTCCAGACTTCGTGACATTTTTTAAAGAACTCACAACAAAGAAAATCTCACTATCCACTCACAAAGAAATCCCACTTCCTTGGCTTTTCTTTTCTCTCGAATAAACTCACTACTCTCTTGCCTCTTTCCACTCACTCCTCCTCTCTAAGTTCTTAGGAATTATTTAAACTTAATAGGCAGTTGTTGTGGGTCGGCTTACAAACTTGATGTTTGGGCTTGGAAAGAATATTGTAGGACAAAGGAAAGTAGGCTTGAAATAAAGAAATGTAAATGTTTGGGTGTGGCGAAATAGTAGAAGGTAATAATGACTAAAATTTGGGCAGCAAACAAAAACTAAATTTCAAAACTAGCTCTTTTTTTTTCACAATTTTTTTTTCAAAATTTTTTTTCACAACTTGATATCCAACCTTTTAAGTTTGAATGGAAACTAGTTTTTTTTTTGAATTTTTTTTTGCATTTTTTTTCGAGTTTTTTTTCGAGAAACTACTATACCGTAATGCCGTCAACGTCGATTCTTACTCCAAATTTGCTAGCTCTGATACCAATTTGATACGAACTCGTCTCGTGATGTTTTGAGCCGTATGTGTTGCCCAATCGTGAATTGAGTAAGGATGGATTCGTTTCGGTTTTAAAATGAAACAAAATAGAGATAATGGCTTCAAACAAAGGTAATAAACAAAATAAAGAGGAAACAATAACAAATTAATTGGCTAAGACCGAAAATGAACCAACAATAACGAATTGTTGACTCGAATCTCAAAATGGTCTTTAGGTGTTTTTCAATTAAAGGAAACAGGAAAGGAACCTTGACCCACTATCAACTATGATAGGAACCAAAGGTATATTGAACGCCACACCAAAGGTGATAAGTTCGGTAAACAAAGAACAGATGGACGCCACAAGCTATGCTTGATAAGTCAAATCAATTCCGTAAGAACAAATAGAATTGGATAGCTCACAATTCAAATATAACATCTATATTCAGCAAAAGTCCCATCTCTAAGGCTTATTACATCCATTTATAATGCTAGAACAAGGTAACCAAATGGTCAAAAAACATCCACTTAATGTGCCATAAAAAAAGTGATGTCTTTCCTTATTCTTTGAACCAAATAACTCCTTCCATAAAACCACTTTAATTCAGCTGATTTGAATGTCTTTAATGGCTTAGAAAATGACTCTTGAGTTGTCCTTGGCTAGTTGAATAGACACATCTCTTAACCAGCTCCTTAATGACATTCAAAGGCTTGATTAATTTCTCTTGAAAGCTCCAAAAACGGCTGGAAGTGGAAGAGTTGCTGCTGAATTTTAAAGGGCATAAAATGCTCTTTAAAAACTCCTTTAATGGTTTTTAAGCTCCCTTTATAACAGCCCATTTAATTGTAACTCAAAAGAACTTGAACAGCCACTTAATTAAATGTGTAACAGCCTTGAATTGTAACCACTCTAAGCTAAAAAGTCACCTGCAATAAACATATTAAAATGAGTTTATTAAACAAATGAAAACACTTATTAATCATAACAAACATTAAACTTACTTAAATAAATGAACTAAAACATATATGCAATAATTATTCCAGCTACTAGTTTAATTAAAGAAACATAATTTAAAGAAACTTAATTTATGCATCAATAAATAATCCTAGGAACTAGATCAATTAAGAACAACACTTATTAATTAAAACTAAGATGAGTTGAATAAATGTCCAGCAACTCATTTATTAAACTAAGATGCTTAAATGCATGGTTTTGAAATGCAAATTTAAGTAACATGAAAGTTACATAATTAAACTAACTTGACTTAATTTAATGATGCAAACTTAACTAACATGAAAGTTACATAATGCATGACTTTATTAAATGCAGAACACATATTAATGATGTGCAAACTATGACATAATTAAAAACACAAACTAAAATAACTAAAAATTAATGAATCAAAGTCCTTATTTTCCAGCAGCCAAATTGACAAACTAAAATTAAAAACTTCATTTTGCACTTGGGCCCTTCGAGTTTGGACCAATCTCGGTAGCGTCGAGTTGTGTCGTAACATGATGCGACCGGGATCGCATCATGTTCACACATGGAGGCTGTTCGTTTCAAGGTTTTCACATTACAAAAAGGCTGATCAGTAGCTCTTTAATTGCTGGTCACTTTTCAGCAATAGTTGCATTATAAATGAGTTCATTAAGCATGTTAAATGAATCAAGCTGCTGCCATGCACATCTCCAAGTTTCCAAGTCCAATGTTTGCTCTAGAAGCTGCCCATTCAAGCTCCCATTCGGCTGAATCTTATTCACTAATTAAATAGATTCATTTACTTAGTTTTTAAGAATTCAGGTGGCTATTCGGCTAGCCTAGTCGTTTGCCTATAAATTGTGTTGATTTTATTTTGTAAGGAACTTTTGAACATTATCAAATTGCTGTCAAATTGTTGAGAGAACTCTTCTCTTAAATTTCGTCCAAAAACTTCGTTGACTTATCTAATTAGTTAGCGGCGTCAACCCATTTTTGTTCAACCGAACTCATCACGATATCGTGTGGCGTTCATTCTAAAATATACCAAGGTTCCTATCTATTATAGATAGTGGGTCGAGGTTTTCTGATGTGCGCACGCTCACACCAGCAAAGCAAACTGATCCGGAGGTCTTACCATTAGGACCTATTACTCGATCTAAGGCAAAAAAATTCAGGGAAGCCTTGTTCCTTACTTGTGCTACGATTCCAGATTTATTCGATCATGTTCATGCCTTAGAACATAGGCTTTATAACATGTTGCATGCTGATATGTGACGTATTTAGATTCTACTATGTATTATGTGTGTATTTAAGTATGTTTTGGTATTAATTCGATGTTGTTTGTGTTTTAATGAATAAGATTGCAAGTGTTTACAGCTTGTATTAGTGTAGAAACTAAGCTCTATAATGTGTTACATACTGAAGTGTAACATTTGCATTAGTTCCATTGAGTATATAAGTGTGTTTGCATTATGTTTACCGCTTGATAATAAGTTCTCAATAAGTTTGCATTACTTTAATGCATGTTTGTTTTGTTTACCATAAGGAAACGTAATGGACAGCAGCTTAAGATCTCATTTCTAGCTCGGTTGAAGCTCAAACAATAATAGACAGCAGCTTAAGACCTCATTTCTAGCTCGGTTGAAGCTCAAATATGTGCATGCAGCTCATCTCAGCTCGAAATAGTTCTGAAAGATTGTTTCCAGCTCATTTCAGCTCAGTACATTTCTAGCTAGCTCAAACTCAGCTCCACCAGCTCAACTCCAGCTGAGAGTCCAGAAGCAGCTGAAACATGTCCTATGTAAGGGCAAGTGTCCTATGCATTTGTGGCAGCCCATGTGGCGTCCAAACATGTGAGGAGCACATGACCGCTTGTGCACAAGAGTGTGTGTGTGCATGTGTAGCTGATTATACAAGGATAAGAACAAGGGAGGTTGTCGTTTGAATTTTAAATGTATGGCTGCTATTAAAATGACGCCAAAAGGAGTTATAACTTCTTATTTTAAACCCTTTTGATTACAGCCACAAATTTTCATTCAACACCCCTCTTTTGTACTTATAAATACATATTAAAATGATGTATTCAGGGTAGATGATTTTATGAAAACAATTACGTTTGAGAATTTCTCTCAATTTCGGTTCTTCATTGAACTTTCCTTGGCATTTCAGACTTAGTTTGTTGTGTCAAATTTTCTTGATACTTTGGGTTCCTAGATCGCTATCTAGAGGGTCCAAGTCTTTTTGACGTTGAACAGATTCGATTCGGGTTTGCTCAGTAGATTGTGCAAGTTCTTTCGAGTTTAACGTTATTCTATTCCCAACGATTACTTTTGCCATTGTTGAACACTCAAGTTGCTGCCTTGGCCGTTTCATGAAGCGTTCGACTTCACCGATTGAATTTCTTTTTGTTTTAATCGCCAACAACTTTATTTTCCTTCCATTTTCGTTCTTTTCTTTTACCCATATTTACCCATGATTATTTCTTTAATTCCTTGCTGTTTTCTTGTTGTAGGAACGTGCTTACAACATTCCTAGATTCGTAACATACGAAGATAGTCTATTTCGTTAGGCTACATCGTATCATCTGGTATCAGAGCCTAGGGTTGGAATTGTTGTACTTTTCTTCTCCAACAAGAAAATTTCGAAATTCAAAACAAAAAAATATATATCAGTTTCGAAATTTCAAAAAAAACAAACAAAAAACAAAAAGAGAAAGAAAAATCAGATTCAAAAAAAAAGAGGAATTGAAATTCATCAAGTTTGGGAAAGAAAAAGTGTGTTTTGTTATGTTGAAATGTTGAATAATGTTTAGTTTTGTACTCTGTAATTGCGAAGTGATATGATCTCGGTTTAGTAGTTGAGTCCGAGTTGTTTGATTCCCGATCGTAAACGAAGAAGTAGATTAGACGAGAAGGAGTTAGAATATATTTGTGTACAAAGAAGTAAGATAAGTTCGTGCAAAGTTGGATGTGGATTTGGTTTAAGTCGAAATGGTATGAATAGAATGGAAGAGTTCGATTTAGGATAATTAAGAAATGGTATTTGGTTTTGGTACGTTTTGGTATTTGGGAATTGGTACGAAATGGTATGGAATTGGTATGAAATGGTATGGTATTTGGTACGAATTGGTAACGGTTCAAAGAGGTCAAGAATGAACCAACACTAAAGAAAAGTGTCGACCCGAAACTTATAGGACCTAAATGAATTGGAAATGGTTAAAAAGAACCTTGACCCGATACTTAGGAAAGTGATACGGGGTTGCGCGCGGACCAAGATCGAGTTGCCAAGTCACGGGAAACTCCTACGAAAACCCTAAACAATCAGATCCGAAACGAAACAGAAAAATTAAAAGATTAGAACTTTGAATTTCCAAATCTGAAATAAAATCCCCAAATCAGCAAAGAATCAAATTGAGAATAGAAATAAGTGTTAGGGTTCTTGAAACCCTCAAGGAGATTGTGATTCTGCCCAATTGAATACCAAGATAGTTTTCCCCAAATTTCGGCAATCTAATTTCTCCCAAAAAGAGTATGGATGAATCGGCAAGAACCCTAGAAATTGGGGATTTTTGGGCTAATTCCTTAAGATAGAAAAAGGCTGAAAACACAATAAGAACAGAAAATAAATTAGATAAAGATTCGGCACAAGCAGAAATAAAGAAAGAATTGACAGTAAGAAATTAAAAGATAAGTCCTAAGAAGCCTTGAAATCTCGAAAGATCTCACAACTCCCTTCAAACGGCTCTAATCTCCCCTCCAAAGAATATCAATGGCAAGAAGAAGGTTGAAGATGGCTCCCACAATCAAAAAGATTGTTAAAACAACTTCTAAAGAAAACTCAAGAGAAAATCCTTGAAGAACTCAAAAAGAATTTTCACTCAAATCAAATCTGAAATTTTCAATGTAATTGTAATGTAATGTAGGGTGGCTGGCCAAGCCATATAAATAGGCCTTTCAAATGTTTTCCTAATTTAATTAGAACACTAAAACTAAAACTAAAAAAAAACTCCTAATTATTTTAATATGGAAATTCGGCCAAGGGTCTTTTATTTGGGACTCTTGGACTGAATATAAAAATTTAAACTAAGTAAAATAAATAAATAAATAAATAAATAAAAATAAAACTTTACAACTTGGGCCACTTTGACAATTTGGCCTGATTTTCAACTAAGTATGGGTGGATTTCTTGATTGGGCTTGGAATCTTCTTATTGGGCCTTGCCCTCAAGAATTTGAGCTTTTGTGACTCGTATCATTCCCCCCTTCCTCAAAAAGATTCGTCCTCGAATCTGAAAAATCAAATGAACTCGACTTTCCTCTATCGAACGGGACTAATGGCAATTGAGTCCACTGAAAAGAATAGCCATGAGATAGTAAATAGCAACGGAAACAAGCTTGTAGTCCAATCATAAGCATAACAGAACAGGTATAACGCATGTGAATGGACAGATTCAGATTACCATGCAAACAATCTAATTTACTCACCACTGCCTCGTCAAATATTTGAAACAAAGATGGACATGTTTTAAGGCATTCAGTCGTCTCACATTGTTCCCACAAACCATGAATAAATTACGAGTAATAAATCAAATGGTAAACATAATCGTCACAAGTAGGTATTTGAAAAGATTCACATGGTTCACAGAGTTGCATAATCATACCATGCATTAATCGACGGTCTATAGATTCACTCACACATGCATTATCAAAAACAAGAATCTTTTTATCAACCATCAAAACAGATAGATCATCAATAAATAAAATAGGACAGTCAAGCACGTTTCGATCTAAGTGTTCATCAACACGATCTTTATCACTATCCGAGGAGTACAAAAGTGTTTCAAAGGTTTCAAGCATCTTACCTCGATAAGCAGAAGAATAAGGGTCGATTTTACCTTTTTCATTTAAAACAAACCTTCGCTCATCGGGGGCATAGTGTAGTCGAATCTTCGTTGTTGAGTTAACGTTTGTCAAATGGAACACAAACTTCATGTACAACCACATAAACTGTTTAAGGCACGAATATAAATTGAAAACAAATTTGGAAAATTTCGTTACCTTATTCTCCAAAACAGATTTGGACAAATTCAAGGATTTTACACAAGGTAAATCAAGAGAATAACAAATCACGCTTCTTTTCGTAATGACTTTATCAACCACAATCGAAGAGTAACAATTAATCGGATCAAAATGAGGGGATCTTTTAAGAACTAAGTCACCAAAAGTTTTATCAATAATTTTCAAATCTGCACTGGACTCGGTTTCTAAAATTTCCTTACCTCGCTTACCTTCGGGATCATGTAGTGTGATTTCATCTTTGCTTAAGTTGATCGTATGAAAGCGTCTTTCATTTGAGAGGTATTGAAGTTGAAAGTTATCTTTCGATCTTTCGGGAACCTGAAAAGTAGCAACACAAGAAAAATTCATATCTTGGTTAGTGGAAACATTCCTCACTACCCTTTCCACGTCTTTTTCTTTTGTTTCTTTTTCTAATTCATTTTCTCTTCTTTCTTCAATTTCTTTTTCACTCTCAATCTCTTTTTGCTCTTTTTCATTCTCTTTTTCTTTTTCCTCACTTGTTTTAACAGAATTTTTTAGTTTGATTTGGTCCTCATGGACTTGTTCCAGAGTGAGCGGCACTAAGGTGAGTTTCTTTCCTTGATGCTTGAAAGAATACCTATTGGTACGACCATCGTGAGTGACTTTTCGATCCAGTTGCCACGGTTCTCCTAGCAACAAATGGCAGGCTTGAATAGGCATTACGTCGCACACAACTTCGTCTTGATACTTACCGATAGAAAAGGCGATGCGCACTTATTGAGTGACCCTAAATTGGCCTTCGTTGCTAAGCCCTTGTAGTTGATAAGGTTGTGGATGCTTGGTAGTGGTTAAGCAAAGCTTTTCCACCATCGTCATGCTGGCTATGTTCGAGCAACTTTCACCATCAATAATAACTCTACAAAGCTTACCTTGTACGTGGCAGCGAGTATGAAAGAGATGTTCTCGTTGCTGCTCGCTCTTTGGTTTTGCCAAAGATGATTGTCCATGATCATGACAATCATCATCCATTCTAGGGACACGTTGAGGGTTGCACCTATGGGGCTGGTTATCCCTATCTTCCTTAATTGGATCTCGATATTGATGTTTTTGATTCACTCGTACCTCATTCAAAGTAGTATTCAATGCTTGAAGTGTAGCATTTATTTGTGTGATTGCAGTAGTATGTCTGTCTAACTGTTGTTGGACTTTCATAAGTGCATCATTATTATCACCTTTAGACATCTTCAAAACCTGTAAAAATAAACACTCAACACTCAAAAATAAAAGTTAGCAAACCTCACCATTAATCACTCAAAAAGAAAAATCAAATTCTCAATGAGGTCGAATTCAATCTTGTGAGTTCTTTATCAGAGTTTATATCAACCAATTAGAGAGTGTGAACCAAACTACCAAAGAATCCTAATTTGCACTAGGATGCCAAAAACTGACGAGACACCAATTGATTCGTGTTGCACCGAGGAAGAATTGGGCACACGTTTAAATCCTACTAACACAAAAAACAAGAAGGTGTTAGATATTGTAAAGGGAGAATAAAAAGCAAACAAATGAAAACCTACAGCTAAGAATCAATAAAAATTGTTGAAAACAGAAAACCCGAAAAACTGCGGAGTAACTTGTCAACTTCGTTCGAGGTGTTCCCGATCTCAAAAAATCACAAAATTAAATCTGGAATGTCTTAAAATATTGAAATTTTTATCTGGAAAATTTGGGCACCAAATTCAACCCGCTGAATATTTTTTTAATTTTTTTATTGGATTTCGTATTTTTTCAATTTTTTGACCTTTTCGACTTATTTTTTTGCGGAAAATATTTTTGTATATTCAATAACAGTGCCAAAAATATGTATGTAAAATTTTAGATCAATCAGAAAACGTTTACCCACTCAAATGAATTTTTTTTCGAAAATTTTTCTGGGTAAAATTGCTGTTTGTAATTTAAAAAATAGAGATCAGTTTAGAAATCAACCAAGAACACCCAAAACGCCCAAAATCTGATACCAAATGATACGGGGTTCCGCGCGGACCAAGATCGAGTTGCCAAGTCAAGGGAAACTCCTACGAAAACCCTAAACAATCAGATCCGAAACGAAACAGAAAAATTAAAAGATTAGAACTTTGAATTTCCAGATCTGAAATAAAATCCCCAAATCAGCAAAGAATCAAATTGAGAATAGAAATAAGTGTTAGGGTTCTTGAAACCCTCAAGGAGATTGTGATTCTGCCCAATTGAACTCCAAGATAGTTTTCCCCAAATTTCGGCAATCTAATTTCTCCCAAAAAGAGTATGGATGAATCGGCAAGAACCCTAGAAATTGGGGATTTTTGGGCTAATTCCTTAAGATAGAAAAAGGCTGAAAACACAATAAGAACAGAAAATAAATTAGATAAAGATTCGGCACAAGCAGAAATAAAGAAAGAATTGACAGTAAGAAATTAAAAGATAAGTCCTAAGAAGCCTTGAAATCTCGAAAGATCTCACAACTCCCTTCAAACGGCTCTAATCTCCCCTCCAAAGAATATCAATGGCAAGAATAAGGTTGAAGATGGCTCCCACAATCAAAAAGATTGTTAAAACAACTTCTAAAGAAAACTCAAGAGAAAATCCTTGAAGAACTCAAAGAGAATTTTCACTCAAATCAAATCTGAAATTTTCAATGTAATTGTAATGTAATGTAGGGTGGCTGGCCAAGCCATATAAATAGGCCTTTCAAATGTTTTCCTAATTTAATTAGAACACTAAAACTAAAACTAAAAAAAACTCCTAATTATTTTAATATGGAAATTCGGCCAAGGGTCTTTTATTTGGGACTCTTGGACTGAATATAAAAATTTAAACTAAGTAAAATAAATAAATAAATAAATAAATAAAAATAAAACTTTACAACTTGGGCCACTTTGACAATTTGGCCTGATTTTCAACTAAGTATGGGTGGATTTCTTGATTGGGCTTGGAATCTTCTTATTGGGCCTTGCCCTCAAGAATTTGGGCTTTTGTGACTCGTATCAGAAAGTATGAACCAAAGGTATCAAAGGTGAACGCCACACTCGGGTTAAGGAGTGATAAGTTCGGAAAGACTCGGAAAGACGCCACTAAAAGCTTAGATAAGTCTTACGGGCCTCGAACGAAATTTGAGAGAAAATGCCTCACAAATTTGGCAGCAATTCGCTAATTAAAATGTCAAAAGTCCCTTTACAAATTGAATTTAACAACTATTTATAGACAAAGACTAGGCTAGCCGAATAGTCATATGAATGCTTAAGAATTAAGCAAATGAATTCCTTTAATGTGCTTAACTAAATTCGGCTGAATGGAGCTCCAATGGTCATCTTCTAGAAAGAGCAATGAACTTAGAAGCTTGGAAAGATGCATGGCAGCAGCTAGGTTCGGTTAATGGACTTAAACAAACTCAATTAATTGGCAACTTTTGTTGAAAAGTGATCAGCAATTAAAGGAGGTAATGAGCAGCCACCAAGGTGTGAAAACTCAGCTTTGAAGAGTCATGGCATGTGAACATATAGAACCGAACGGCCAAGATGAATCCAGCAATGTGAAAAGAATTAAAAGTCGGCTGAATGGTCAACTTGGGAGTAGGAAACAATAGCTTCTTTGGCCGAATGGTCACCTAGGATACTTCAAACAGCAGCCAAATTTAATTCCCCAAACATGCATGTGTTGTCCCCTTACATGTATCTTCTTTTAATTCATTCATGCACCAAGGACGTCCAAATGGGATGTACCTACAGCAAAATTTATTCAATAAATCAAATACATTTTTAAACACATTAATTTGGCAGCAAATGACACAAAAATTATGCACATTAAATTCGGCCACCTTAGGACATAATTAAAACATGTAATAAAATTGACACATTAAAACATGCATAAAAAACATATTAATGAGCTGTAGAAATTAAGACAAATTAATAACATATAATTATAACTCAATTATCATGCATAATTAAATTTGTCTAGATTTTAAACCAAATAAATAATGAATATTAATTGAGCTGTAATAAACTAATTAAATGACTCAAATAATTATTTCAGCTACTATAATAAGGTCTTAATGAAATTGAGCTAGTTCGAGCTCATTGAGCTTGAAAGGAGCTGGAAACGAGCTAAATGAAGCTCCACAAAATAAGATTGAGCTACGTCCAGCTTGCAAACACGACGAGTGATGTGATCTCAATCGCATCATGTTGTGGCACCACTTGTTGCTATCATGATTGGCCTAAACACGAGGGCCCCAAGTGCAAGATGAAGCTCAATCTCAGCTCAACAAGCTCAATCTTAGTTTTTCCCAGCTCGATTTAGCTCACATGAGCTTAATTTAGCTTACTTTAGCTCGTTTGAGCTTGGCTTAAGTTTATTTCAACTCATTTATTTTAATGTCTGAATAAATTAAGTAATTTATTAATTTAGCTTAAATTACTACAGCTCATAATTATGTTTTGATTTATTTCATGTTTTTAAAGTTGTCTTAGCCGAATTTAATATGTTTAGCTTAAGACTTTATTAAATTTGTCTATTTTAAATTTATGTGTTAATTAATATATCTATTTTTAATTAATTTGTTCATGTTTCATGTAGGTACAGCCGAATGTGGAGATTCATTCAAGCTAGGTGCATGAACGTCTACTTACAATGCATGATGTGGGAACACAATTAAAGATGATTCATGAATGGGCTGGTTCAATGAACGTAAGGATGATGCATGAATGAGTTAATACAATGAATGGAAGAATGCATGAATATTCACTTACATGCATCGGTTGCTGTCCATTGATCTCCTAAGTACCTATTCGGCCAAAAGGCATCTCTTGGAGTGTCCATTCACACCTTGGCCGAACCTAGACATGTCCATTGCTCTCCCATACATTCACCAAGCCTTCAAGTTTATTTCCTTAGCCATGAAGCTGCCCATTGAAGTACCATTCAGCCGAATTTGGACATAGCCTTTAAAGATACATTTCTAGATTAGTTTTACACATTTAAAGCCGAATTACTTAGTCTTTAAGCTTGTTTAGTATGACTATTCGGCTATCACCTGAACTCTATAAATAGTTCATTTCTCTTTGTAAAAAAGGTTACAGAATTTGATCAATTAAACTTAATAGAACTTTTGTTCTTGTGAGGTTACCTCCTCTCTTCTTTCGTTCGAGTCTCGAAGCGACTTATCTAGCTTGCTAGTGGTGTCAATCCGAACTCCATTGAACTTATCACCGAATCGGTGTGGCGTTCAACCATCTTCCTATACCTTTGGTTCTTACCTCCATATAGGTAACGGGTCAAGGTCCGCTTCTATCCTTCAACAAATTTCACCTTAAGCAATATAAGACTCGGGCAATACTTTTTAGTATTGAACATTCTTGACGTTTAAGTTTTATTTTCCATCTCCATCAATTACCTTTTTCTAACCTACCTTGTTTCTATTCTAAACCGAATTTATCAACACCAAACCACTCATCTAAACCCTCTCAAAGCTTCCGCAACCCTTAGCCTAAATCACCCAATTTTGACAACTCCAACTACTCCTCGTAGACGATCGGGCAATCAAGTGAATCGACTCAATCAACCGAGCCGGATCACATCATTTGGTATCAGAGCTACTAAAATGAGGAGCGCCGACGTTCGTAATAAGGCCGCAAGTAGGTTCGAAACGTGAAAAAAAATCAAAAAAAAAAAATTGAGTTGTAATTTAATTTTTTTTTCCCTTGTATTTAGCTTACTATTGTATTGGAGTAACAAAAAAAAATCAAAAAAAAAATTCGAAAAAAAAATTGATTGAAAAAAAAATTCAAAAAAAAAAGTGAAAAAAAAAATCGAGCAAAAAAAAAAGGTGACCAAAAAAAATCAAGTTAAAAAAAAGTGAAAAGTCTTGCGAGTTTTTATTTTTTTTCTCTCTTATTTGCTCCGATCATCAAGTTTCCCTTCCTAGCATTATTTACCCATCCCAACGCCACACTTAGCCTTGATTTTATTTTGTTTAGCCTACCCTACACCCACATCATTCCTTTGTAACCTATTTTGAAACCGACCCTCAAGTAGCAAATTAAGTCTATCGAGACGAATTACGAAATTGTGAGACGAGGTCGAGAGGTAAAAGGCACGTGTGTTTTACATCAAAGAAAAAGCCATTAAAGAGTGTAAACACGAGTGGAGTGTTATCCAATTTTCATTGTGAGTGAAACGTGAGATTTTTGTGGTGAGGTATTTACTTTCTATTTTATTTTAATCATTTTTTTAAAAAAAAAATGTCACAAGAATTTTCCGAATCAGATTTCCAATATTTGAAGCAAGAGATACGTAGAATTGTGAAATCAAATTTTGATAAATTGCATGATAGATTGGATCGAATAGAGACAAGAGCCCAACAAAAGCAAATTTCATCGAGTCATGAGACGGAGTTAAGATCATCCCGACGACACTACTCGACAAGAAACTCTTATCAAGACGTTTATTCAACAAGGCGTTCGAGACCAAGAGTAGCAAACTCCGAGTTTGAGTCCTTCCGAGATGATAAACGAAAAAGTAAACGTGTCTCTACAAGTGCCTCAATTTATTCATCTACAAAGGATTATTTACGAAGAGGTGAACGTGCTTCAAGAGTGTCAAAGTACTCGGCTACGGAAGATCTATCACAAAGAGAAGATTGCCATTTGTGTGAAGAACCCTTTTCTTATTCTCAACAAAAGGTTTCTCTTTTTGATGATTTATACTTTTGTAATGAAATCGAAACATCATGTGAAAAAGAAAAAGAGTGTGAGCGAGAAAATGAAAAAGAAAAAGAAATGAAAGAAAAAGAAGATGAGTGTGAGATAGAAAAGAAAATTGAAAATGAGATTGAGAATAAAAACGAGTGCGAAAAAGAAAAGGAAACCGAAAAAGAGAGTGAGATTGAAGGAAGAAACGAGAGTGAAGAAGAAATTTTTGTTGCGTTGCGAAACGATCAATGAAAATCGTGTTTTTAAACCCGGGATATACATTCCTAAGTTAACGTCAAGCCAAGCAAGAGGAAGCTTTGTTTTTGACCCCGGAGATTATTATTCTTTGTTCTTGTTAAAAGGGTTTGGATTTTGCAATTTTGATTTTCGAGATTTTGCTTTTCGACTGACTTGTGATTTAGGTTTGTGTCCATTGGAGAAAAAGGTAAGAACGGTTTTTATTTTTGATCCCGGCACTGGTTCATTGGTGCAATTTTTGCATAAGATCTTAAGAAGACCTTTTGAACTTATAAACCATGGTGTCACTAATCTATTTAATTTTTGTGTAGGTGACACTTCGAAGTGGTTCCCTCCTAAAGAGGGAGGGTATAAACATAAATTGTGTCCTACTCAAGGCATGTCTGATTTCCAGGTTTTTGGGAGCAACTATGCCAATTCCATCGACAAAGGGGCTGGTGACGATGTAAAAATTTTTTTGAGAAAATGGCCCGATTTGAGGACAAATCGTCTTCAAGAGGGAGGGTATGATGTGATCTCAATCGCATCATGTTGTGGCACCACTTGTTGCTATCATGATTGGCCTAAACACGAGGGCCCCAAGTGCAAGATGAAGCTCAATCTCAGCTCAACAAGCTCAATCTTAGTTTTTCCCAGCTCGATTTAGCTCACATGAGCTTAATTTAGCTTACTTTAGCTCGTTTGAGCTTGGCTTAAGTTTATTTCAACTCATTTATTTTAATGTCTGAATAAATTAAGTAATTTATTAATTTAGCTTAAATTACTACAGCTCATAATTATGTTTTGATTTATTTCATGTTTTTAAAGTTGTCTTAGCCGAATTTAATATGTTTAGCTTAAGACTTTATTAAATTTGTCTATTTTAAATTTATGTGTTAATTAATATATCTATTTTTAATTAATTTGTTCATGTTTCATGTAGGTACAGCCGAATGTGGAGATTCATTCAAGCTAGGTGCATGAACGTCTACTTACAATGCATGATGTGGGAACACAATTAAAGATGATTCATGAATGGGCTGGTTCAATGAACGTAAGGATGATGCATGAATGAGTTAATACAATGAATGGAAGAATGCATGAATATTCACTTACATGCATCGGTTGCTGTCCATTGATCTCCTAAGTACCTATTCGGCCAAAAGGCATCTCTTGGAGTGTCCATTCACACCTTGGCCGAACCTAGACATGTCCATTGCTCTCCCATACATTCACCAAGCCTTCAAGTTTATTTCCTTAGCCATGAAGCTGCCCATTGAAGTACCATTCAGCCGAATTTGGACATAGCCTTTAAAGATACATTTCTAGATTAGTTTTACACATTTAAAGCCGAATTACTTAGTCTTTAAGCTTGTTTAGTATGACTATTCGGCTATCACCTGAACTCTATAAATAGTTCATTTCTCTTTGTAAAAAAGGTTACAGAATTTGATCAATTAAACTTAATAGAACTTTTGTTCTTGTGAGGTTACCTCCTCTCTTCTTTCGTTCGAGTCTCGAAGCGACTTATCTAGCTTGCTAGTGGTGTCAATCCGAACTCCATTGAACTTATCACCGAATCGGTGTGGCGTTCAACCATCTTCCTATACCTTTGGTTCTTACCTCCATATAGGTAACGGGTCAAGGTCCGCTTCTATCCTTCAACAAATTTCACCTTAAGCAATATAAGACTCGGGCAATACTTTTTAGTATTGAACATTCTTGACGTTTAAGTTTTATTTTCCATCTCCATCAATTACCTTTTTCTAACCTACCTTGTTTCTATTCTAAACCGAATTTATCAACACCAAACCACTCATCTAAACCCTCTCAAAGCTTCCGCAACCCTTAGCCTAAATCACCCAATTTTGACAACTCCAACTACTCCTCGTAGACGATCGGGCAATCAAGTGAATCGACTCAATCAACCGAGCCGGATCACATCAACGAGCCTCGCTTGTAGGCTAAAACAATAGCCGTTCCCAGGGGCGGGTCGTATCATCCCCTCCCTCTTTAAAGCGATTTGTCCCCAAATCGGGCCACTTGCTCGCGAAGAAACTTCTATTAACAAAGACCCCTTGGTTGTTGAATTTGACAAACTTGTGCCCAGCAACCTGAAATTCATGAATAGATTGAAAATAACACCGATTAGTTACTTGCCCTCCCTCTTTAAGGCAAAGCCACTTCAAAGTGTCACCTACACAATAAAGAAAATTATGAATGACACAATGAACTAAAAACTTGCGAACTCTTTCCAAATTTTCAATCATAATTAGAGCAAAAGAACTATTGCCGAATTCAAAAATATAGATAAGCCTTCCCTTTCCACATTGACTTTCCAAATTCATCAAGGAACTAGACATGAGAAATAATTCTATGAATATGAACAGTTCATGCAAAGAAACACATATCCCACAACACACTCTATCAAATGGATTCGAAGACTCATGAATCAAACAATTAAATCGATTGGTCAAATCTTCACCATGAAAAATCCCATCCAATGGACGAATAGATGTTAACGAATAACCACAAATCCACAAAAAGTCTTTTAAACAAATATGTGAAAAAAATATTAATCGGCCAAAAGAAACAAGATCACTTAGTCGAATCAAGTTTTGCAAATTTAAACTTAGTACTGGCCAATAATCTTCCACTTCTTCACCAAACTTGTCATATTCACGAATGTCATCACCTTTTGAACAAAATAGAGATGTTTTTAGTTCTTCAGAAACCAAACCTTGTCTATCCTTGAGATTATGGATTTGAGGATCGGTTTTACCATTCTCTCGCAATATGAACCTTCTCTTCTCAGGAATATAATGTAATCGTAATTCCTTGCTTGGTTTAACCTGAAAAAATGAAGAGACAGGAAGACAACGATTAATCAAAACATTTTTCTTTCTCTCACTCAAATTTCTTTCACTTTCTTTTTCTTTGATCTTGTTTTTCTCACAATCTCGATTCTTTTCTTTTGAATCATTTTTCTTTTCTTTTTCACTCTCTCTCAATTTCTTTTTTGTTCATTCACATCTTCCAAGGATTGCTTTAATCGTTGTTGATCTTCCATCACTTGTTGTGGAGACAATGGGGCCAAAGTGATATTTTTGCCTTTGTGCTTGAATGAATATTGGTTAGAAAACCCGTCGTGCTTGACTCGCCCATCAAATTGCCACGGCCTCCCAAACAGTAAATGGCCCGCATGCATGGGCACAACGTAGCACAAAATCTCGTCTTGGTACTTTCCAATTGAAAAGGGAATCAAGGCTTGTTTGGTTACCTTAAGTTCGACTCCTTCATTGAGCCATTGCATCTTATAGGGACTCGGGTGCTTAAGGGTCGGCAAAGACAACTTCTTGATCATAAGTGTGCTTGCAACATTTGTGCAACTCCCGCCATCGATCACAACGCTACAAACCTTTCCATGAACATAACATCAGGTATGAAACAAATTCTCGCGTTGCGGTTCACCTATAGAGCTTTGTGCACTAAGACTTCTTTTAACAATGAGCATTTCGCCTTCAACGGCAAACTCTATCTCATCTTCGTTATCGGAAGGATTGTTAATCTCTTCTTCATTCTTGTCTATTTCCTCCTCCGATTCTATTTCACCATTAGAGAATATCACCATTGTGTTGCGATTTGGGCATTGGCTCGCTATGTGCCCGCTCCCTTGACACTTAAAACACTTAATATCACGTGTTCGGGATTGAGTATTTTCAATGGCCTTACCTTTGCTAGATTCAGCCACAGACTTGTTGGACTTCATGGGCACCACATTTTCTTTTGATTGATTCGTTGAAACATTCTTACTTGCCCCTTGGTTCCACTTAGATGCATTCGAAGAGGAATAACCACGTACGGCTCCTTTCATCTTGAGTTGCTTTTCGACCTTGATCGCCATGTGAACCATATCGACGATCTCTACGTAGTGTTGCAACTCAACTATGTTGGCAATTTCACGGTTAAGTCCAGCTAAGAAACGAGCCATAGTTGTGATACGACCATGCCCCGGACACACTTTTGGATCAGCTCCCTAAGCATTGTTTGCAAATCCATGCGAGTTGAATTAGTTCTATTTCATTTCGTTAAGCTCCGTTTAGCTCGTTTCCAGCTCACTCGAGCTCAAGTCAACTCACTCAAGCTCAATTCAGCTCAATCTTAACCCAATGAGTTTATTTTTAGCTTTCTTTAGCTTGCATTTATTTTGCTGAAATAAACCATTTAATTTGTCATTAGTTAAATTAGTTGTTTATCTTAAGTTAGTTAATTTGTTAAAATCTGGACAAATAATTAATTAAGTGTTTTAATTATATCTAAATTAAATACTTAATTAATTATGATGTTTTAAATATGTCTAAAATTGTTAATATGTATGGCCAAATTTAATGTGCAAATTATTGAGTTCATATGCTACTAATTTAATGTGTTTGAAATGCATTTAACTTGCTGATTTAATTTGCTGCAGGTTCATGAACGAATTGGTGCAATGTATGGGAGTGTGCATGCACAATTGAGGTTCAATGGATGGCATTTAAAGGAGCACATGCATTTGGGACGTTCATGCAAGAGGGAGTTGCTGAAAGTTCATGTATTTGAAGATTCATGGATCATATTTATGGGGGAAAATACATGGGACGTTTCATGCATGATTAATGCATTTTCAAGATGACCATTCAAGTATTTTAGGCACATTAATGCCTCATTCAGCCAAGGGAGATGTAGGATCATTAAAGAGCTGCACATTCATGGAATTATGGAGATTCTTCAAGGCTAAGGATGCATGAATGCATCCAGTGAAGCATCATGATGGTTCGGCCAATTCATGTACCATCTTCAAGCATGAACTGGATTTTAATGCTATTTGTGTGAACATGTTAAATACCTGTGTGAACAGAATTTAAGTTAGTGTGAACAACATAGATGCCGAATATCAATAGGCATTTTAGGCTTATAAATAGCTTACTTGTTTATTGTAAAAGGTTACAGAATTTGATCAATTAAACTTAATAGAACTTTTATTCTTGTGAGGTTACCTCCTCTCTTCTTTCGTTCGAGTCTCGAAGCGACTTATCTAGCTTGCTAGTGGTGTCAATCCGAACTCCATTGAACTTATCACCGAATCGGTGTGGCGTTCAACCATCTTCCTATACCTTTGGTTCTTACCTCCATATAGGTAACGGGTCAAGGTCCGCTTCTATCCTTCATCAAAATTCACCTTAAGCAATATAAGACTCGGGGCAATACTTTTTAGTATTGAATCATTCTTAAAGTTTGAGTTCTTTATCCATTTCCATTTATTTATCATCTTTGTAACTTAATTCTTTGTTAAACCGAACCTATCTTTCATCAAACCAAAACCCATCCTTTGAACCCATTTTGCCTACCTTCCGCTTATAAAACATTCAAACTCCATCTATCTACAAATTTGAACGAGCTTTTCGTCGACGATCGGGCATCTTAAGTGAACCCGACTCAATTAATCAGGCCGGATCACATCATTTGGTATCAGAGCTGGTAAAAACGAGAAGTACGAGCACTCGAAGTCAATTTGAAATAGGTACGTAAAAAAAAAGAGTTCGAAAAAAAAAATTTTAAAAAAAAAATTGAAAAAAAAATTGCATACGGTTTAGGTGCGGACGAAAAGAACGTGAAAGATCCGTAAAAAAAAAGAGTCTGGAGACACTTCAATAGAAATTTTTCCAAAATCTCATTCTACACTCTTTTATATCCCCCGTAGTGAAATTTCACGCAATTAAAAAAAATTTCGATATAAAAAATGTGTTTCGAGTTTGTAATTTTGGCATTCTCTTCTATTCATCTTCTAAGCCACACTTAGCCTAAAGCCTTTCTTGTTTCTTTTAGCCTACCCGTAACCTAACATCAATCCCTTGTAAAGCCATTTGAAGCCGACCCATTGAACTACGATAAGGTCACGATGAGTCGCTTACGAAATCACGAGAGGAAATTGAGTGGAAAAAGGCACGAGTGTTGAGAGAGCATTAGAGAGAAGAAAAAGCCAAAATTTGAATGTAAACACGAGTGCGAGTGAAAATCATTATTTCCTTTTTGAGCGAATTTGTGAGGTTTGTGGTAAGGTATTTATTTTCTTTATTATTTTTTCTAACATCTTCTTGTCATTACTTAATCATGTCTCGAGAAACATTTCCCGAATCAGAATTCCAATATTTGATGCAAGAGATGCGTAGAATGGTGAAATCAAAATTTGATAAATTGCATGATCGATTGGATCGAGTGGAGGAAAGAGCCCGATTGAAGCCAAACTCACCGGGTGAAGAGACGGAGACAAGATCATCACGAAGGCACACATCCATTGATTTTTTGGGAAGAGATTCATACCATGATTCCTATTCAACGAGGAACTCAAGACGAAGCAAAGCAAGTTTTGAGTTTAAAGCTTTCCGAGGTGACGAACGAGAAATCACAAGTAGTCCTTCGTATGCACCGAGGTATTCGTCCGCCAAGAATCAATCTCGAAGAGGTGATCATTTTTGTATGAAAGTCGTTCCAATTATACCCAACGAGAGTCATTTCGTGCTGATTCATTTGTAACATCTCCATCCTATAATGAAAGAGCGAGGCAAAAAGAAAAAGAAATAAGAAGAAAGGAAAGACAAGAAATGTTGATGAGAGAAAATGAGCATATATGGAATGAAATCGAGAGATGAAAAAAAGAAATGAAAGAAAAGGAACAAGAAATTGAAAAAGAGAGTGAGATTGAAGAAAGAAACGAGAGTGTAAAAGAAACGAGTGTCATGGAAAAAGAAATTGAGATTGAAAAAGGATGTGAAAAAGAGAAAGAAATCGAAAAAGAAATTGAGATTGAACAATAGTGTGAGGAAAAAGAGAAAATTGAAAAAGAAAGAAAAGACAATGAGTTAGAAAAACAAACGAGAGAAAAGGAGGCAAAAGAGCAAGAAAAAGTGAGGAATCTGTTTACTAAACCACATGAGAATTTGTCTTGTTTTGTTTCCTCTTTTCAGGTCTCCGGAAGGCCAAGTGACGATAATTTTCAACTCCAATACCTCTCGAAGGAGAGAAGGTTCATTTTGGCTGAAAAAGGTAATGTTCTCAACGATCCTAGTTCTCCTATGCCAAAAGGTAAGCAAGGTATGAATGTTGAAAATTTTAAAGCACTTCTGCCTTACTCGATTGTTGATGGACACACTGTTGATGATTTGGTCTTTAGAAAGAATCTGAACTTTGACGTGGCTATTTGTCATTCTTTGATTGATGATGATCCATTTGTTTTGTCTAATGATAAGAAGATTCTTGCTTTTGAAAAATATCATTTTGATGGTATTGGTTGTTTATCTTTAACTTGCAATGGAATGCATGTTTTGGATGCGCAAGATGAAAGTCCATATAAAATGTTCATTCTCACTGATCATGTTGAAAGGAATGGAAATGTATTGATGAATACGCCATTGGCAAGATTTTTGATGAAGAGCGAATAAATCAGCACCAAAAAAATCTGGAATTGTGTGATCAAAAGTTGACATATCATCTGCTTGGTTGTGTTGATCATGTGGATTATCTAATTTTTGGTGTGAAATTTCCATGTTTTTGTAAATCTTTTCGAATGAAATTTAAAGGGTTTGCTTGTTTGAATTTGAGTATGTTAACACCCTCGTTGTTTAATTTGTGTAAATTGTTGGAGATAAAAGGACTCTTTTTGCCATTTGGATCGAGTAGTCAAAATCATGTCTTTAATCCTGGAGTTTGCTATTATGAATCATCCATGAAAGAAAGCAAGCATCGTAAAATTTGTTTGAATGAATGTGTAAACAATCTTTGTTTGTATGATACTTTGTCTTTAAGTTTGAAAATGAGCCATGTGAATCTTGTTGGTTTGTTAAGTCAAAATCAAAATTTTGTTTTCAGAGGATGTTCTCAACTGTGGACTAAAAGATCCGAACATGTTTTGAATGATAATGATTTTGAGTTGCTTAGTGCTCTTTCTATGAAGTCGGTCATGAAATTGCCAAATCAAATTGAAATGGCAAGAGAAAATTTTGTCTTTGACCCCGGTGAACACCATTTTATATCATTGCCTAAGGTAATCGAACCATGGAAAGTTGACTTCCAAAACCATAGCTATCAAATGCCTTGTGATTTATGTTTGTTTCCATCGAAGAAAAAGGTAAGAACGATTTCTATTTTCGACCCCGGTATTGGATTATTTGTTCAAACTGTGAATCAAATCTCAAAAAGTTCCTTTGTGTTTAATCTTCATCGTGTCACTAATTCGTTTTATTCTTTTAAAGGTGACAATGTGAAGTGGTACCCTCCTAAAGAGGGAGGGCATGCGAATGAGCTTCTTTTGATCCGAGTTAATTGTGGCTTTCAGAATCTTCAATGATTTTTCGCGAGTAAATGGCCCGATTTGGGGACAAATCGCTTTAAAGAGGGAGGGGATGATACGACCATGCCCCGGGCACACTTTTGGATCAGCTCCCTAAGCATTGTTTGCAAATCTATGCGAGTTGAATTAGTTTAATTTCATTTCGTTAAGCTCCGTTTAGCTCGTTTCCAGCTCACTCGAGCTCAAGTCAACTCACTCAAGATCAATTCAGCTCAATCTTAACCCAATGAGCTTATTTTTAGCTTTCTTTAGCTTGCATTTATTTTGCTGAAATAAACCATTTAATTTGTCATTAGTTAAATTAGTTGTTTATCTTAAGTTAGTTAATTTGTTAAAATCTGGACAAATAATTAATTAAGTGTTTTAATTATATCTAAATTAAATACTTAATTAATTATGATGTTTTAAATATGTCTAAAATTGTTAATATGTATGGCCAAATTTAATGTGCAAATTATTGAGTTCATATGCTACTAATTTAATGTGTTTGAAATGCATTTAACTTGCTGATTTAATTTGCTGCAGGTTCATGAACGGATTGGTGCAATGTATGGGAGTGTGCATGCACAATTGAGGTTCAATGGATGGCATTTAAAGGAGCACATGCATTTGGGACGTTCATGCAAGAGGGAGTTGCTGAAAGTTCATGTATTTGAAGATTCATGGATCATATTTATGGGGGAAAATACATGGGACGTTTCATGCATGATTAATGCATTTTCAAGATGACCATTCAAGTATTTTAGGCACATTAATGCCTCATTCAGCCAAGGGAGATGTAGGATCATTAAAGAGCTGCACATTCATGGAATTATGGAGATTCTTCAAGGCTAAGGATGCATGAATGCATCAAGTGAAGCATCATGATGGTTCGCCAATTCATGTACCATCTTCAAGCATGAACTGGATTTTAATGCTATTTGTGTGAACATGTTAAATACCTGTGTGAACAGAATTTAAGTTAGTGTGAACAACATAGATGCCGAATATCAATAGGCATTTTAGGCTTATAAATAGCTTACTTGTTTATTGTAAAAGGTTACAGAATTTGATCAATTAAACTTAATAGAACTTTTGTTCTTGTGAGGTTACCTCCTCTCTTCTTTCGTTCGAGTCTCGAAGCGACTTATCTAGCTTGCTAGTGGTGTCAATCCGAACTCCATTGAACTTATCACCGAATCGGTGTGGCGTTCAACCATCTTCCTATACCTTTGGTTCTTACCTCCATATAGGTAACGGGTCAAGGTCCGCTTCTATCCTTCATCAAAATTCACCTTAAGCAATATAAGACTCGGGGCAATACTTTTTAGTATTGAATCATTCTTAAAGTTTGAGTTCTTTATCCATTTCCATTTATTTATCATCTTTGTAACTTAATTCTTTGTTAAACCGAACCTATCTTTCATCAAACCAAAACCCATCCTTTGAACCCATTTTGCCTACCTTCTGCTTATAAAACATTCAAACTCCATCTATCTACAAATTTGAACGAGCTTCTCGTCGACGATCGGGCATCTTAAGTGAACCCGACTCAATTAATCAGGCCGGATCACATCAAGTTGCCTCTCGATCTTCCTCCACATCTGCTCGAATCATGGCCACTTCCATCTCCTTGAAGTAATCCTCCACGCTTCTCGTCCCTTGTGTAAGATTTTGAAGTTTTTGGTACAACTCCCGATGGTAGTACAAAGGGATGAAACGTCGTCGCATTACAGCCTTCATCTCGGGCCATGTTTGGATAGGACGCTCGCCATTTCGCCTTCGGCTAGTTGTAAGTTGGTCCCACCACACCATTGCGTAGTTCAAAAATTCGATAGCAGCCAACTTAACTTTCTTGGCCTCAGAATAGTTATGGCATTCAAATATAAGCTCGATCTTTTTCTCCCACTCGAGATAAGCTTCGGGATCCGATCGGCCTTGGAATGAAGGGATTGACAACTTAATGCTTTTCAAGTCATCATCGAACCTCCCTCGATTTTGTTGGCCTCGGTTGCGTAGGCCTCTTCGTTGAACATTCGCATTGGACCCTTGATCACTTTCGTGTTCAATCGACTCGGAAGATTCATCATCTAAATCAGATTGCCGTCCTCGATTTCTCGGAGGGCTTAAGGGAGTTCTCCTTCGTTGGGCTCTTCCTTCCACACGATCAAGTCTATCTTGAATCGGTTCTAACTTTTGATCGAACAATCGTTCCACCTCGCGTAGCAATGCTTGCAAATTCAAGTCCGGTACATTTCGAACAGGTTGCCTTTCTGCCATGTTTATTGTAGGGCTTCTTGATATATGAAATTATAACCTCACAACAAAAACTCATAAGTCACTCAAAAAGAAAATAATTCGGCACTCCACTCGTGTTTACACTCTTTAATGGCTTTTTCTTCTCTCTAATGCTCTCTCAACACTCGTGCCTTTTTCCACTCAATTTCCTCTCGTGATTTTCGTAAGCGACTCGTCGTGACCTTATCGTAGTTCAATGGGTCGGCTTCAAATGGCTTTACAAGGGATTGATGTTAGGTTACGGGTAGGCTAAAAGAAACAAGAAAGGCTTTAGGCTAAGTGTGGCTTAGAAGATGAATAGAAGAGAATGCCAAACTTACAAACTCGAAACACTTTTTTTTTATATCGAAATTTTTTTAATTGCGTGAAATTTCACTACGGGGGATATAAAAGAGTGTAGAATGAGATTTTGGAAAAATTTCTATTGAAATGTCTCCAGACTCTTTTTTTTACGGATCTTTCACGTTCTTTTCGTCCGCAACTAAACCGTATGCAATTTTTTTTTTCAATTTTTTTTTCAATTTTTTTTTCTTTTTTTTCGAACTCCTTTTTTTTACGTACCTATTTCAAATTGACTTCGAGTGCTCGTACTTCTCGTTTTTACCAGCTCTGATACCAAATGATATGATCTCGGTTTAGTAGTTGAGTCCGAGTCGTTTGATTCCCGATCGTAAACGAAGAAGTAGATTAGACGAGAAGGAGTTAGAATATATTTGTGTACAAAGAAGTAAGATAAGTTCGTGCAAAGTTGGATGTGGATTTGGTTTAAGTTGAAATGGTATGAATAGAATGGAAGAGTTCGGTTTAGGATAATTAAGAAATGGTATTTGGTTTTGGTACGTTTTGGTATTTGGGAATTGGTACGAAATGGTATGGAATTGGTATGAAATGGTATGGTATTTGGTACGAATTGGTAACGGTTCAAAGAGGTCAAGAATGAACCAACACTAAAGAAAAGTGTCAACCCGAAACTTATAGGACCTAAATGAATTGGAAATGGTTAAAAAGAACCTTGACCCGATACTTAGGAAAGTATGAACCAAAGGTATCAAAGGTGAACGCCACACTCGGGTTAAGGAGTGATAAGTTCAGAAAGACTCGGAAAGACGCCACTAAAAGCTTAGATAAGTCTTACGGGCCTCGAATGAAATTTGAGAGAAAATGCCTCACAAATTTGGCAGCAATTCGCTAATTAAAATGTCAAAAGTCCCTTTACAAATTGAATTTAACAACTATTTATAGACAAAGACTAGGCTAGCCGAATAGTCATATGAATGCTTAAGAATTAAGCAAATGAATTCCTTTAATGTGCTTAACTAAATTCGGCTGAATGGAGCTCCAATGGTCATCTTCTAGAAAGAGCAATGAACTTAGAAGCTTGGAAAGATGCATGGCAGCAGCTAGGTTCGGTTAATGGACTTAAACAAACTCAATTAATTGGCAACTTTTGTTGAAAAGTGATCAGCAATTAAAGGAGGTAATGAGCAGCCACCAAGGTGTGAAAACTCAGCTTTGAAGAGTCATGGCATGTGAACATATAGAACCGAACAGCCAAGATGAATCCAGCAATGTGAAAAGAATTAAAAGTCGGCTGAATGGTCAACTTGGGAGTAGGAAACAATAGCTTCTTTGGCCGAATGGTCACCTAGGATACTTCAAACAGCAGCCAAATTTAATTCCCCAAACATGCATGTGCCGTCCCCTTACATGTATCTTCTTTTAATTCATTCATGCACCAAGGACGTCCAAATGGGATGTACCTACAGCAAAATTTATTCAATAAATCAAATACATTTTTAAACACATTAATTTGGCAGCAAATGACACAAAAATTATGCATATTAAATTCGGCCACCTTAGGACATAATTAAAACATGTAATAAAATTGACACATTAAAACATGCATAAAAAACATTTTAATGAGCTGTAGAAATTAAGACAAATTAATAACATATAATTATAACTCAATTATCATGCATAATTAAATTTGTCCAGATTTTAAACCAAATAAATAATGAATATTAATTGAGCTGTAATAAACTAATTAAATGACTCAAATAATTATTTCAGCTACTATAATAAGGTCTTGATGAAATTGAGCTAGTTCGAGCTCATTGAGCTTGAAAGGAGCTGGAAACGAGCTAAATGAAGCTCCACAAAATAAGATTGAGCTATGTCCAGCTTGCAAACACGATGAGCCTGGATTGTAGGCTGAAACAATAGCCGTTCCCGGGGGCGGGTCGTATCACGAAGTGCTTGGATATCAACCGAAACGAACTATTCTTATTTGTTCGGTGCTAGGAACATTGTAAAGCACTTCTTTGCAGTAAGAAACTAAATTATTTAAATTCCATCCTTTCCCCTTGTTTATTTTATTTTCTTATCCTTTTACTCTTTTCTTATCCTTTCCCTTTGTTTATTTATTTTTTCTCTCTAACCGTGTGTTTTTTCCTTATAGCCAACACAATTATAACAGGTTCTGAAATGTTGGATTAGTCCTTTAAAGAACTAAAAAAACGAGAAATTGTGAGGGAAAAAGGCATTGAGTGTTGTGAGAACAGAAGGGGAGACAAAAAGAGTCATTCATGCATTCTCCCGAGTGAAACACGAGCGCTGAGTGCTATTTTTGAGTGCACAGTTCTTTGGAGTGAAAACTGAGAGGTTTTGAGAGTGTGCTGTGAGGACTTTTACTTTTGTTTTACTTAACTCATTATCTGTATTCTTGTGTGTTGCTTTAGATGACAGGAACAGAAGATCGTAGTCGTGGTGGAGATCAACCACCAGATTTGCAAATGCAAGCTATTACTCGCACCTTGCAACGTCTATTAGAAAATGCATTAGAGCCTATACACTCTCGTTTGGACAAGATTGAAGGGGGTGGTTCATAATCTGTCCATAATGAACATAATGATGAAAATGACATTGAACATTCACCAAGGGTGAATCAACGACCAGGACGCACAGTTGACGATAATATTTCTAACATTAAAGTTGCCATACCTTCTTTTCAGGGACATTCAGATCCAGATGCTTATCTGACGTGGGAAAGCAAGGTTGAACACGTTTTTGAGTGTTATAACTACTCAGAACAGAAAAAAGTTCGACTAGCAGCTATGGAGTTTGTTGACTATGCACTAGTATGGTGGGACCAATTACTGATTAGTCGACGACGTACAGGTGAAGGTCTAGTGAGAACATGGGAAGATATGAAGCGTATCATGCAGAGACGATTTGTTCCTTCTCACTATCATCGAGATTTATTTCAGAAATTACAAACCTTGAAACAGGGCAACAGGAGCATTGAGGACTATTTCAAGGAGATGGAGATGTCCATGATGCGTGCAAACATAGTTGAGGACCGTGAGGCGACTATGGCTCGGTTTTTGGCAGGTTTAAATTCTGAAATAGCAAACATTGTTGAAATGCAACATTATGTTGAGTTGGATGACATGGTGCATATGGCGATCAAAATTCAGCAACAACAACGTAGAAAAGCTTCTACTTGAGGTAATACTCCATTTAAATCTTTTTCGAATCCTTTATATACCCCTAACAATACCAGGAAACAAGCACCACAACCGCCATTACGGATTCGAGAGCCAGGCGAATCCAGCAAACCAAAGCCTCCCATTGCTGATAATGGACGTGGCAAACAACCAATGGTGGCACCAGAACGATCAAGAGATATTCAGTACTTTAAGTGCCTTGGTAGAGGACATGTTGCTAGCCAGTGTCCTAATCGGAGGGTTATGTTGATGCGAGAAGATGGAGAGATCGAGTCAGATTCTGAGGAAGAAGTACATGAACTCTCGACTAAAGAAGATGAAGAGAATGACCTAGAAGTTGCTGAATCTGGTCAAGTTATGGAGATCATGGTTGTCAAACGTAGTTTGAATATGCAACAGGTGCAAGACGAGCAACAACGTGAGACTATCTTTCACACACGATGCAAGGTTCAAGATAAGGTATGTGTTGTGATTATTGATAGTGGTAGTTGTACTAATGTTGCTAGTTCAGTGATGGTTGACAGATTAGGTCTTAAGACGACAAAGTATCCGAATCCGTACAAGTTGCAGTGGTTGAATGACGGTGGAGAACTTAAAGTGACGAAACAAGTAGTTGTACCGTTTTCAATTGGAAACTATAAGGACGAGGTCCTTTGTGATGTTGTGTCGATGGATGCTACTCACCTTCTTTTGGGGCGCCCTTGGCAGTATGACAAGAGGGCAATGCATGATGGTTTTACAAATCGATACTCTTTTATGCATGCAGGTAAGAAGATTACTTTGGCTCCTTTGACACCGAGTCAAGTAATTGAAGATCAAACAAGCTTGAAAAAGAGTAAGGAAGTTGCAAAGGAGAAGAAAAAGATGAGTGTATATGCAAGCAGTCGAGAAATCAGGAAATGTCTTTCCTCTCACCAATCCTTGTTTATTTTAATGTTTAAAGATCATTGTTTATTGGCTGAGTTCCCTGCTGATTTGCCTGCATCGATTGTGTCCCTTTTGCAAGAGTTTGAGGATGTGTTTCCAAAAGAAACACCGAAGGGATTACCACCTCTTCGTGGCATTGAGCACCAGATTGATTTCATTCCAGGTGCTACCATTCCAAATCGACCAGCTTATCGTACTAACCCTGAAGAGACGAAAGAGCTTCAAAGGCAAGTTGTAGAATTGATGGACAAGGGTTATATTCGAGAAAGTCTGAGTCCATGTGCTATTCCGGTGTTGTTAGTACCGAAGAAAGATGGGTCTTGGAGGATGTGCATAGATTGTAGAGTTGTGAATCAAATTACAATTAAGTATCGTCATCCTATTCCTAGACTTGATGACATGTTGGACAGCTTTGCGGAGCCGTCATCTTCTCCAAAATTGACTTGAAGAGTGGATATCATCAGATTCGCATGCGAGAAGGCGACGAATGGAAGACAGCCTTCAAAACAAAGCTAGGTTTGTATGAATGGTTAGTGATGCCTTTTGGTTTAAGTAATGCACCTAGTACTTTTATGCGACTAATGAATCATGTTCTACGATCTTTTATTGGAAAGTTTTGTGTTATGTACTTTGATACATTTTAGTTTATAGCAAGACTTTGCAGGATCACGTAGAACATCTGAGAGTTGTATTGCAGACTTGTTTGCTGTTCTTCTTTTGTTTTTCCAGCCATATTCAACTCAAAGAATCGAATTAAATCATCATTCATTCGCAGCAAAGAGTCATTCTCAAAAATCCCCAATTCCTAGGGTTTGGCCGATTGGATCTCTTTCAATTTGGGGATCAATTGATTGCTGGAAATTAGGCATTCTTGGCCGAATCAATCCCTTGGCAGAATCGCATCCTTTCCATACTTTCAATTTCGTTTGATTCGTTTTTTTCTATTTCTTTATTTCTTGCTGCTCTTTTAATTGAATTTGGGGAATTTCAATTCAATTCTGATTTGCTTTTAATCTTGTTCTTTATTTTGAATTCAGATCTGATTCGTCTAGAGCTTTCATAGGAGTTTCTCGTGACTTGGCAACTCAATCTTGGTCCGCGCACAACTCTTTATCACATTGAACCTCAATTGTGCATGCACACTCCCATACATTGCACCAATCCGTTCATGAACCTGCAGCAAATAACATCAGCAAGTTAAATGCATTTCTGATGCGGCCGCGCCTCAAGTCCTACCTAGTTCGAGCAAGGAGCCTTTGGAGTTACCTCAAGGTCCTATCACCCGATCACGAGCCAAACAATTTAAGGAGGCAGTTTCGGCCTTAGTAGATCAAGTTTGGGGCAAGACTTTAGTTGGACACATCGAAGAAGCTTGGACTAATCCGATGAGCTTTCCGTGCACTTTACTACGAGCTGAATTAAATTCCATTTCAGCTCAATGAGCTCAAATCAGCTCAATTTCAGCTCAAATACTTACGATTCAGCTCAATATCAATTGGACATTAATTTAGTAGCTGAATAATTATTTTGAGTCAATTTAATTAGTTTATTACAGCTCAATTAATTTTAGTTGTTTGCATAATTTAAAATCTGGAGAAATTTAATTTTGCATCTTAATTGAGTTATTTTTACATGTCATTAGTTTGTCTTAATTTTTACAGCTTATTAATATGTTTTATGCATTTTTAATGAGTCAAATTTCATTACATGTTTTAATGTGTCTTGTCCAAACTAAATTATATGTGCAGATTTTTAGTGCCGAATTAATGTGTTTAACTTGTCAAAGTTTTATTTTAATTATTTTCAGCTAATATTACATTAATTTGAGCTCATTCATGTTTTATGTAGGTTGGCCGAATGTGGATGGAGCATTTAAGCTTGGTGCATGCACAATAGATTCAATGAACCTGGAGATACATGCATCAAATTGGTGAGTTGAATTTGGCATTCCTAGGTGACTATTCAGTCAAGAGAGCTAATGTTTCCAACTCCAAAGCTGTCAATTAATCCTTTCACAATTGCTGGATGCATATTGGCTTTTCGGTTCCATGTGTTCACACTCCATGACTCTTCAATGTTGAGCTTTCACACTTGAATTGGCTGCTCATTACCCTCTTAATTGCTTGTCACTTTTCAGCCAAAAGTTGCAACATAAATGAGCTAATTTATGCCCATTGGCCGAACCTAGCTATCCATGCATCATCCAAGTTTTTTCCAAGTCCAATGCTTCATCTAGAAGGTGTCTAATGGAGTTCCATGTTCAGCCGAATCTAGCTAGTTCATTTAAGTGATTCATTTGCTTAATTTTTAAGGAATGTAAGTGACCATTCGGCTAGCTTAGGTGTTGCTTATAAATAGCTGAAATTTTACTTTGTAAAGGACTTTTGACATTTTTAAGTAACGAATTGCTGCCAAATTTGTGAGGCATTTTCTCTCAAATTTCGTTCGGGACCCGTAAGACTTATCTAGCTTCTAGTGGCGTCTTTTCGAGTCTTTCTTTCGAACTTATCACTCCCTAAACCCGAGTGTGGCGTTCACCTTTGATACCTTTGGTTCATACTTTACTAAGTATCGGGTCAAGGTCCTTATCAACCATTTCCAACTCAATTTGGTCCTATAAGTTTCGGGTCGACACTTTTCTTTAGTGTTGGTTCACTCTTGACCTTTTTGAACCCTTACCATTTCGTACCAAATCCCTTACCATTTCGTACCAATTCCCAAATACCAAAACGTACCAAAACCAAATACCATTTCTTAATTAATCCTAAACCGAACTCGACCATTCTAGTCATACCATTTCGACTTAAACCAAATCCATATCCAACTTTGCACGGACTTACTTTACTTCTTTGAACTCAAATATATTCTATCTTCTTCTGGTCTAATATACTTCTTCGTTTACGATCGGGAACTAAATGACTCGGGTTCAACTACTAAACCGAGGTCGTATCAATTTCAGACACATTAAATTAGCAGCATATGAACTCAATAATTTGCACATTAAATTCGACCATACATATTAACAAATTCAGACATATTTAAAACATCATAATTAATTAAGTATTTAATTTAGATATAATTAAAACACTTAATTAATTATTTGTCTAGATTTTAACAAATTAATTAACTTAAAATAAACAACTAATTCAACTAAAGACAAATTAAATGGTTTATTTCAGCAAAATAAATGCAAACTAAAGAAAGCTAAAAATAAGCTCATTGGGTTAAGATTGAGCTGAATTGAGCTCGAATGAGCTGACTTGAGCTCAAGTGAGCTGGAAACGAGCTAAACGGAGCTCAACGAGAAGGAATTGAACTAATTCAGCTCGCATGGATTTGCAAACAATGCTTAGGGAGTTGGTCCAAAAGTGTGCCCGAGGCGTGGTCGTATCAGGGTTGTACGCGGACCAAGATCGAGTTGCCAAGTCACGAGAAACTCCTACGAAAGTTCAAAACAATCAGATCTGAAACGAAACAGAAAAAATAAAAGATTAGATCTTTCAATTTCCAGATCTAAAATAAAATCCCCAAATCAGCAAAGAATCAAATTGAGACTCGAAATAAGTATTAATAAGGATTCTTGAGAATCAAGAACACGTAATTGAACCCCAAAGAAGACTCCAATCTGCCGAATCTATCAATTGAACACGAACAGAAAATTAAAATGCAACAGATCACAACAACCCAAAAATTGAAATAGAATGAGGAAAGGTTGTTTGGACGGAAAGATCAAAGGAAAAGGATGATTGAAGAACGTTTTCTTGCTGCCAAGAAGACTGCTGATCGATTTCTTTAAGGTTGAAGTTGGCTGGAAACACAATAAAAGAATTGAAATAAGTTAGATAAAGAAAACGGCACAAGCAGAATTTAAAAGAAAGAATGACCAGCAAGAAATAAAAGATAAAGTCCTAAGAAGCCTTGAAATCTCGAAAGATTTCACAACTCCATTCAAACGGCTCTAATCTCCCCTCCAATGAAGAACAATGGCAAGAAGAAGGCTGAAGATGGCTCCCACAATCAAAAGATTGTTAAAACTACTTCTAAAGAAAACTCAAGAGAAAATTCTTGGAGAAAACTGATAGAGGGTTGCACGCGGACCAAGATCGAGTTACCAAGTCATGAGAAAACTCCTACGAGGCTCTAAACAAACAGATCTGAAACGAAACAGAAATTAAAAGATTAGGTGATACGAGTCACAAAGGCCCAACCCAAGCTCAAGAAGGTGATGGGCTCAAATCAAGAAAATCAAGATTCACTTTCTTGTTTTCAAGAAAGTCAAGAAACCGAATCTTGGCCCAATTTTGCTCTTTGGAGCGATTTCAAGAATCAAGAAAATCAAGATTTCAAATCTTGGAAATCTTGGTCCAAGAAACCGAATATTGCAGCCAAAGTGCATTGGATCTCCGTTACGAGCATCAACGACCCAATTTCGGTAGGAGATGGATCACGAGCCCAAATTCTTGAAGGCGAGGCCCAATAACTAAATTCCAGCCCAATCAAGAAATTCCTTCATACTTAGTTGAAAATTAGGCCAAAATGTCAAAGGGCCCAATTTATAAACATTTTAATTGTTTAATTTAATTTTTAAGCTGTAGGAACATCCATGTAAAATTCGGCCCAAAAACAGCCCATATATATGCTTGGCCGAATTTTCCTTTATTTTATTCTATTAATTAGGTTTAATTTTATTAGTTACTTGTTAGATTAGGATTACTTGAGGCCTATTTAAAGGCATGGCCAGCCACCCCTTGTACATAACACTTAGATTCATTCTTAAATTTCAGATTTGGGAGAGCAGAATTTTCTTTGAGTTTTCTCCAAGATTTCTCTCTTGAGTTTTCTTTAGAAGTTGTTTTAACAATCTTTTGATTGTGGGAGCCATCTTCAACCTTCTTCTTGCCATCAATATTCTTTGGAGGGGAGATTAGAGCCGTTTGAAGTAATTTGTGAATTCTTTCGAGAATTCAAGGTTTCTTAGGACTTTTCTTTATTTCTTGCTGTTTCGTTTTTATTTCTTTATTCCTACTTGTGCCGATTCTTTATCTCATTTGTTTGCTGTTCTTCTTTTGTTTTTCCAGCCATATTCAACTCAAAGAATCGAATTAAATCATCATTCATTGGCAGCAAAGAGTCGTCAAAAATCCCCAATTCCTAGGGTTTGGCCGATTGGATCTCCTTCAATTTGGGGATCAATTGATTGCTGGAAATTAGGCATTCTTGGCCGAATCGATCCCTTGGTAGATTCGCATCCTTTCCATACTTTCAATTCCGTTTGATTCGCTTATTCTATTTCTTTGTTTCTTGCTACTCTTTTAATTGAATTTGGGGAATTTCAATTCAATTCTGATTTGCTTTTAATCTTATTCTTTGTTTTGAATTCAGATCTGATTTGTCTAGAGCTTTCATAGGAGTTTTTCGTGACTTGGCAACTCGATCTTGGTCCGCGCACAACTCTTTATCATTTGGTATCAGATTTTGGGCGTTTTGGGTGTTCATGGTTGATTTCTAAACTGATCTCTATTTTTAAAGCACAAATAGCAGTTTTACCCAGAAAAATTGTTCGAAAAAAATTCATTTGATTGGGTAAACGTTGTCCAATTTATCTGAAATTTTACATACATATTTTTGGAACTGTTATTGAATATAAAAAAAATTAATCCCACAAAAAAATCAGTCAAAAAAGTCAAAAAATAAAAAAAGACGAAATTCAATAAAAATTTAAAAAAAGATTCACCGGGTTTAATTTGGTGCCCAAAATTTCCAGATCAAAAATTCAATATATAAGGACACTCCAGATTTAATTTCGTGATTTTTGGAGATCGGGAACACCTCGAACGAAGTTGTCAAGTTACTCCGCAATTTTTCGGGTTTTTCTGTTTTCAGCAATTTTTATTGATTCTTAGCTGTAGGTTTTCATTTGTTTGCCTTTATTCTTCCTTTACGTTATCTAACACCTTCTTGTTTCTTGTGTTAGTAGGATTTAAACGTGTGCACAATTCTTCCTCGGTGCAACACGAATCAATTGGTGTCTCGTCAGTTTTTGGCATCTCATACGAACTCATCTCGTGATGTTTTGAGTCGTATGTGTTGCCCAATCGTGAATTGAGTAAGGATGGATTCGTTTCGGTTTTAAAATGAAACAAAATATAGATAATGGCTTCAAACAAAGGTAATAAACAAAATAAAGAGGAAACAATAACAAATTAATTGGCTAAGACCGAAAATGAACCAACAATAACGAATTGATGACCCGATTCTCAAAATGGTCTTTAGGTGTTTTTCAGTTAAAGGAATCAGGAAAGGAACCTTGACCCACTATCAACTATGATAGGAACCAAAGGCATATTGAACGCCACACCAAAGGTGATAAGTTCAGCAATAAAGAAAAGATGGACGCCACAAGCAATGCTTGATAAGTCAAATCAATTCTGATACGAGCTCGTTTCGGATGTAAAGACGAGTCGTAATCTTTCCCGATCGAAATTAGGTAGTGTCGGAATTGAACCAAATTCAAGTCTTGGTGTTTGAAGTTGGATGGCTTTAGGAACAAAGGAGTTTGATGGGTAATTCGATGAAACAAGGTCGAACCCTTATTATCAAATAAGGACCCGGGCTTAAGGTTTCAAAGAAAGAAATGGAAATAGGATAAAAAACCGAGACCCTCTATTTAGCAAAATAGGAACCTACGGTATGAAGAACGCCACACCAATGGGTGATAAGTTCGAACAAAGTCAGATTGACGCCACTCGTTGAAGATAAGTCAATTTGAGCTTTGGAGAATAAAGAGAGTGAATTTCTCACTAAAATTATATTTCATTCAGAAATTTGGCAAAAAGTCCTTTTACAAGAAATTCAACAACTATTTATAGCCTTTCTACTAGTAGCCGAATGGACAAATTCAAGACTTAGTTTCTAAGTAAACAATGAACTAAAATTCAGCATGAATGCAAAATTATTAGCCCATGTAGATTCGGCTGAATGAGAGCTCCAATGGTCATCTTCTAGATGGGAAAATGCACCTTGAACATCTTGGATGTGCATGAATAGGCTAGGTTCGATCAATGATCATAATGGGGTCATTCATGAAGCAACTATTGCTGAAAAATTACCATCATTAATTAGCAACTTGAACAGTCATTTGGAAGTGTGAATGGACGGTTTTGAATGGCCATAAGGTGTGAACATCATGAACCGAATAGCCACAATGTACCCAGCAATGTGAAGGAAATAAATGGCAGCTTTGGAGAATGGAAAATCATCTCTTTTGGCCGAATGGTCACTTAGAGAACTTCAACAATCAGCACACCATCTTTAATATAGTCCATGCATGTATCATTTGGTGCATTGAACCCAACATGCATGCATCTTCACATCCATTGAATCTTCATGCATAAATCTGCCCAATGAATCTTCAAATTCGGCTGTACCTAAAAACACACATGAACTTAATTAATTTCAATCAAATTAAGCTGAACTAAGTAAATACATAATGTGAACATCCTAATTTAACATTGAAACAACTTAAATATTAATAAAGCATGACACAAATTCGGTTGAACAGATTTAAGACATGTAATAATTTAGACAAACTAAATGAAATCAAGACATCTTTAATGTAACTAAATTAAGACATATTAAACACTTATATTAAATAAAAACATATTAATAAGCTGTAATAAGACTTAATTAAATGCTTATTTAATTGGTTTAAAATCCAGCAGCAATTTAATTAGCTAGAACGAATTTCAACTTCAAAGAAGTTGAAAATATTCAGCTCGTCTTTAAGCTCTTTGCTTTCATTTCCTCAATCCGTTCCACCAATGCTAAAATAGCATCTTTAAATCGTTTAGCTCTAGCTCGCGTTATCGGACCAATGGGCAGCTTAATAGCTTCTTGTTCGTTCTCCATTTGGTTCGTAGGCAAGCTCACATCAAATTCCGAAAGAACAAAGAGAATTGGATAGCTCACAATTCAAATATTTCATCTATATTCAGCAAAAAGTTCTCTCTCTATGGCTGATTACATCTATTTATAATGCTAAAACAAGGTAACCAAATGGTCAAAAACATCCACTTAATGTGCCATAAAAAAACTGATGTCTTTTCTTATTCTTTGAACCAAATAACTCCTTCCATAAAATCACTTTAATTCAGCTGATTTGAATGTCTTTAATGGCTTAGAAAATGACTCTTGAGTTGTCCTTGGCTAGTTGAATAGACACCATCTCTTAACCAGCTCCTTAATGACATTCAAAGGCTTGAATAATTTCTCTTGAAAGCTCCAAAAACAGCTGGAAGTGGAAGAGTTGCTGCTGAATTTTAAAGGGCATAAAATGCTCTTTAAAAACTCCTTTTAATGATCTTTAAGCTCCTTTTTTAACAGCCCCTTTAATTGTAACTCAAAAGAACTTGAACAGCCACTTAATTAAATGTGTAACAGCCTTGAATTGTAACCACTATAAGCTAAAAAGTCACCTGCTAAACACATTAAAATGAGTTTATTAAACAAATGAAAACACTTATTAATCATAACAAACATTAAACTTACTTAAATAAATGAACTAAAACATATATACAATAATTATTCCAGCAACTAGTTTAATTAAAGAAGCATGATACGAGTCACAAAAGCCCAAATTCTTGAAGGCGAGGCCCAATAAGCAAATTCCCAGCCCAATCAAGAAATCCATCCATACTTAGTTGAAAATCAGGCCAAATTGTCAAAGTGGCCCAAGTTGTAAAGTTTTATTTTTATTTTTATTTATTTATTTATTTATTTACTTAGTTTAAATTTTTATGTCAATATTCAATCCAAGAGTCCCAGATAAAATGACCTTTGACCGAATTTCCATATTAAAATAATTAGGAGTTTTTTTTATTTTAGTTTTCTAATTAGATTAGGACTAGTTATAAGGCCTATTTAAAGGCATGGCTGTCCACCTTGTTAAACACTTATCATTATTATTAAAATTTCAGATTTGTTGAGAGCAGAATTGATACGACCATGCCCCGGGCACACTTTTGGATCAGCTCCCTAAGCATTGGTTGCAAATCCATGCGAGCTGAATTAGTTCAATTTCATTTCGTTAAGCTCCGTTTAGCTCGTTTCCAGCTCACTCGAGCTCAAGTCAACTCACTCAAGCTCAATTCAGCTCAATCTTAACCCAATGAGCTTATTTTTAGCTTTCTTTAGCTTGCATTTATTTTGCTGAAATAAACCATTTAATTTGTCATTAGTTAAATTAGTTGTTTATCTTAAGTTAGTTAATTTGTTAAAATCTGGACAAATAATTAATTAAGTGTTTTAATTATATCTAAATTAAATACTTAATTAATTATGATGTTTTAAATATGTCTAAAATTGTTAATATGTATGGCCAAATTTAATGTGCAAATTATTGAGTTCATATGCTGCTAATTTAATGTATTTGAAATGCATTTAACTTGCTGATTTAATTTGCTGCAGGTTCATGAACGGATTGGTGCAATGTATGGGAGTGTGCATGCACAATTGAGGTTCAATGGATGGCATTTAAAGGAGCACATGCATTTGGGACGTTCATGCAAGAGGGAGTTGCTAAAAGTTCATGTATTTGAAGATTCATGGATCATATTTATGGGGGAAAATACATGGGACGTTTCATGCATGATTCATGCATTTTCAAGATGACCATTCAAGTATTTTAGGCACATTAATGCCTCATTCAGCCAAGGGAGATGTAGGATCATTAAAGAGCTGCACATTCATGGAATTATGGAGATTCTTCAAGGCTAAGGATGCATGAATGCATCAAGTGAAGCATCATGATGGTTCGGCCAATTCATGTACCATCTTCAAGCATGAACTGGATTTTAATGCTATTTGTGTGAACATGTTAAATACCTGTGTAAACAGAATTTGATTATTGAAAACTTGATTGTGAGGTTTCCTCCTATCCTATTTCGTACGAGTCTCGTTCTGACTTATCTAGCTCGCTAGTGGCGTCAACCCGACTTCTTGAACTTATCACCATCCTGGTGTGGCGTTCATCCACCTTTTTATACCTTTGGTTCCTACCTTTCTATAGGTAACGGGTCAAGGTCCATCTTCGACAATCCATTAAACCCACCTTAAGCAATATAAGTCCTGGGGCAATACTTCATATAGTATTGAATCGTTCTTCGCTTGAGTTCTATTTTTCCATTCCATTTTAACTATTAAATTATAAACAATATTTCTTTATTTCACCTAGCCTATCAAACATCTACCCAAACCATCTTTTGAACCCATTTTCTCAACTTCCGCTATAAAAAATCATCTAACTCCATCTATCTACAAAATCGAACAAACTTCTCGTCGACGATCGGGCAATCAAGTGAATCGACTCAATCAACCGAGCCGGATCACATCATTTGGTATCAGAGCTACTAAAACGAGGAGTACCGATGTTCGTATCAAGCTCGGAATAGGTTCGTAACGTAAAAAAAGTCAAAAAAAATCAAAAAAAAATTGAGTTGGAATTTAATTTTTTTTCTCTTCCTTGTATTTTGTTTACTATTGTATTGGATTTAAAAAAAAGAGAAGAAATTCAGAAAAAAAATTTCAAAAAAAAAGGAAAAAAAAAGAAGTGACAAAAAATCGAGTTAAAAAAAGAAGAAAAAAAAGTGAAAAGTCTTGCGAATTTTTATCATTATCACTTATTACTCCGATCATCAAGTTTCCCTTCCTACCATTATTTACCCATCCCAACGCCACACTTTAAACCAATTTTCTTCTTTATTCAGCCTACCCTACACCCAACATTATCCCTTGTAACCAATTTGAAACCGACCCTCAAGCAGCAAATTAAGTCTACTGAGACAAATCACGAAATTGTGAGAAGAGGTTGAGTGGAAAAAGGCACGAGTGAAATTACATCAAAGAAAAAGCCAAAATTTGAATGTAAACACGAGTGTGAGTGAAAATCATTATTTCCTTTTCGAGCGAATTTGTGAGGTTTGTGGTAAGGTATTTATTTTCTTTATTATTTTTTCTAACATCTTCTTGTCATTACTTAATCATGTCTCGAGAAACATTTCCCGAATCAGAATTCCAATATTTGATGCAAGAGATGCGTAGAATGGTGAAATCAAAATTTGATAAATTGCATGATCGATTGGATCGAGTGGAGGAAAGAGCCCGATGGAAGCCAAACTCACCGGGTGAAGAGACGGAGACAAGATCATCACAAAGGCACACATCCATTGATTTTTTGGGAAGAGATTCATACCATGATTCCTATTCAACGAGGAACTCAAGACGAAGCAAAGCAAGTTTTGAGTTTAAAGCTTTCCGAGGTGACGAACGAGAAATCACAAGTAGTCCTTCGTATGCACCGAGGTATTCGTCCGCCAAGAATCAATCTCGAAGAGGTGATCATTTTTTGTATGAAAGTCGTTCCAATTATACCCAACGAGACTCATTTCATGCTGATTCATTTGTAACATCTCCATCCTATAATGAAAGAGCGAGGCAAAAAGAAAAAGAAATAAGAAGAAAGGAAAGACAAGAAATGTTGATGAGAGAAAATGAGCATATATGGAATGAAATCGAGAGACGAAAAAAAGAAATGAAAGAAAAGGAACAAGAAATTGAAAAAGAGAGTAAGATTGAAGAAAGAAACGAGAGTGTAAAAGAAACGAGTGTCATGGAAAAAGAAATTGAGATTGAAAAAGGATGTGAAAAAGAGAAAGAAATCGAAAAAGAAATTGAGATTGAACAAAAGTGTGAGGAAAAAGAGAAAATTGAAAAAGAAAGAAAAGACAATGAGTTAGAAAAACAAACGAGAGAAAAGGAGGCAAAAGAGCAAGAAAAAGTGAGGAATCTGTTTATTAAACCACGTGAGAATTTGTCTTGTTTTGTTTCCTCTTTTCAGGTCTCTGGAAGGCCAAGTGACGATAATTTTCAACTCCAATACCTCTCGAAGGAGAGAAGGTTCATTTTGGCTAAAAAGGTAATGTTCTCAACGATCCTAGTTCGCCTATGCCAAAAGGTAAGCAAGGTATGAATGTTGAAAATTTTAAAGCACTTCTGCCTTACTCGATTGTTGATGGACACACTGTTGATGATTTGGTCTTTAGAAAGAATCTGAACTTTGACGTGGCTATTTGTCATTCTTTGATTGATGATGATCCATTTGTTTTGTCTAATGATAAGAAGATTCTTGCTTTTGAAAAATATCATTTTGATGGTATTGGTTGTTTATCTTTAACTTGCAATGGAATGCATGTTTTGGATGCGCAAGATGAAAGTCCATATAAAATGTTCATTCTCACTGATCATGTTGAAAAGGAATGGAAATGTATTGATGAATACGCCATTGGCAAGATTTTTGATGAAGAGCGAATAAATCAGCACCAACAAAATCTGGAATTGTGTGATCAAAAGTTGACATATCATCTGCTTGGTTGTGTTGATCATGTGGATTATCTAATTTTTGGTGTGAAATTTCCATGTTTTTGTAAATCTTTTCGAATGAAATTTAAAGGGTTTGCTTGTTTGAATTTGAGTATGTTAACACCCTCGTTGATTAATTTGTGTAAATTGTTGGAGATAAAAGGACTCTTTTTGCCATTTGGATCGAGTAGTCAAAATCATGTCTTTAATCCTGGAGTTTGCTATTATGAATCATCCATGAAAGAAAGCAAGCATCGTAAAATTTGTTTGAATGAATGTGTAAACAATCTTTGTTTGTATGATACTTTGTCTTTAAGTTTGAAAATGAGCCATGTGAATCTTGTTGGTTTGTTAAGTCAAAATCAAAATTTTGTTTTCGGAGGATGTTCTCAACTGTGGACTAAAAGATCCGAACATGCTTTGAATGATAATGATTTTGAGTTGCTTAGTGCTCTTTCTATGAAGTCGGTCATGAAATTGCCAAATCAAATTGAAATGGCAAGAGAAAATTTTGTCTTTGACCCCGGTGAACACCATTCTATATCATTGCCTAAGGTAATCGAACCATGGAAAGTTGACTTCCAAAACCATAGCTATCAAATGCCTTGTGATTTATGTTTGTTTCCATCGAAGAAAAAGGTAAGAACGATTTCTATTTTCGACCCCGGTATTGGATTATTTGTTCAAACTGTGAATCAAATCTCAAAAAGTTCCTTTGTGTTTAATCTTCATCGTGTCACTAATTCGTTTTATTCTTTTAAAGGTGACAATGTGAAGTGGTACCCTCCTAAAGAGGGAGGGCATGCGAATGAGCTTCTTTTGATCCGAGTTAATTGTGGCTTTCAGAATCTTCAACGATTTTTCGCGAGTAAATGGCCCGATTTGGGGACAAATCGCTTTAAAGAGGGAGGGGATGATACGACCATGCCCCGGGCACACTTTTGGATCAGCTCCCTAAGCATTGGTTGCAAATCCATGCGAGCTGAATTAGTTCAATTTCATTTCGTTAAGCTCCGTTTAGCTCGTTTCCAGCTCACTCGAGCTCAAGTCAACTCACTCAAGCTCAATTCAGCTCAATCTTAACCCAATGAGCTTATTTTTAGCTTTCTTTAGCTTGCATTTATTTTGCTGAAATAAACCATTTAATTTGTCATTAGTTAAATTAGTTGTTTATCTTAAGTTAGTTAATTTGTTAAAATCTGGACAAATAATTAATTAAGTGTTTTAATTATATCTAAATTAAATACTTAATTAATTATGATGTTTTAAATATGTCTAAAATTGTTAATATGTATGGCCAAATTTAATGTGCAAATTATTGAGTTCATATGCTGCTAATTTAATGTATTTGAAATGCATTTAACTTGCTGATTTAATTTGCTGCAGGTTCATGAACGGATTGGTGCAATGTATGGGAGTGTGCATGCACAATTGAGGTTCAATGGATGGCATTTAAAGGAGCACATGCATTTGGGACGTTCATGCAAGAGGGAGTTGCTAAAAGTTCATGTATTTGAAGATTCATGGATCATATTTATGGGGGAAAATACATGGGACGTTTCATGCATGATTCATGCATTTTCAAGATGACCATTCAAGTATTTTAGGCACATTAATGCCTCATTCAGCCAAGGGAGATGTAGGATCATTAAAGAGCTGCACATTCATGGAATTATGGAGATTCTTCAAGGCTAAGGATGCATGAATGCATCAAGTGAAGCATCGTGATGGTTCGGCCAATTCATGTACCATCTTCAAGCATGAACTAGATTTTAATGCTATTTGTGTGAACATGTTAAATACCTGTGTAAACAGAATTTGATTATTGAAAACTTGATTGTGAGGTTTCCTCCTATCCTATTTCGTACGAGTCTCGTTCTGACTTATCTAGCTCGCTAGTGGCGTCAACCCGACTTCTTGAACTTATCACCATCCTGGTGTGGCGTTCATCCACCTTTTTATACCTTTGGTTCCTACCTTTCTATAGGTAACGGGTCATGGTCCATCTTCGACAATCCATTAAACCCACCTTAAGCAATATAAGTCCTGGGGCAATACTTCATATAGTATTGAATCGTTCTTCGCTTGAGTTCTATTTTTCCATTCCATTTTAACTATTAAATTATAAACAATATTTCTTTATTTCACCTAGCCTATCAAACATCTACCCAAACCATCTTTTGAACCCATTTTCTCAACTTCCGCTATAAAAAATCATCTAACTCCATCTATCTACAAAATCGAACAAACTTCTCGTCAACGATCGGGCAATCAAGTGAATCGACTCAATCAACCGAGCCGGATCACATCATTTGGTATCAGAGCTACTAAAACGAGGAGTACCGATGTTCGTATCAAGCTCGGAATAGGTTCGTAACGTAAAAAAAAAGTCAAAAAAATAAAAAAAAATTGAGTTAGAATTTAATTTTTTTTTCTCTTCCTTGTATTTTGTTTACTATTGTATTGGATTTAAAAAAAAGAGAAGAAATTCAGAAAAAAATTTCAAAAAAAAAGGAAAAAAAAGAAGTGACAAAAAAATCGAGTTAAAAAAAAGAAGAAAAAAAAAGTGAAAAGTCTTGCGAATTTTTATCATTATCACTTATTACTCCGATCATCAAGTTTCCCTTCCTACCATTATTTACCCATCCCAACGCCACACTTTAAACCAATTTTCTTCTTTATTCAGCCTACCCTACACCCAACATTATCCCTTGTAACCAATTTGAAACCGACCCTCAAGCAGCAAATTAAGTCTACTGAGACAAATCACGAAATTGTGAGAAGAGGTTGAGTGGAAAAAGGCACGAGTGAAATTACATCAAAGAAAAAGCCAAAATTTGAATGTAAACACGAGTGTGAGTGAAAATCATTATTTCCTTTTCGAGCGAATTTGTGAGGTTTGTGGTAAGGTATTTATTTTCTTTATTATTTTTTTCTAACATCTTCTTGTCATTACTTAATCATGTCTCGAGAAACATTTCCCGAATCAGAATTCCAATATTTGATGCAAGAGATGCGTAGAATGGTGAAATCAAAATTTGATAAATTGCATGATCGATTGGATCGAGTGGAGGAAAGAGCCCGATGGAAGCCAAACTCACCGGGTGAAGAGACGGAGACAAGATCATCACAAAGGCACACATCCATTGATTTTTTGGGAAGAGATTCATACCATGATTCCTATTCAACGAGGAACTCAAGACGAAGCAAAGCAAGTTTTGAGTTTAAAGCTTTCCGAGGTGACGAACGAGAAATCACAAGTAGTCCTTCGTATGCACCGAGGTATTCGTCCGCCAAGAATCAATCTCGAAGAGGTGATCATTTTTTGTATGAAAGTCGTTCCAATTATACCCAACGAGAGTCATTTCATGCTGATTCATTTGTAACATCTCCATCCTATAATGAAAGAGCGAGGCAAAAAGAAAAAGAAATAAGAAGAAAGGAAAGACAAGAAATGTTGATGAGAGAAAATGAGCATATATGGAATGAAATCGAGAGACGAAAAAAAGAAATGAAAGAAAAGGAACAAGAAATTGAAAAAGAGAGTGAGATTGAAGAAAGAAACGAGAGTGTAAAAGAAACGAGTGTCATGGAAAAAGAAATTGAGATTGAAAAAGGATGTGAAAAAGAGAAAGAAATCGAAAAAGAAATTGAGATTGAACAAAAGTGTGAGGAAAAAGAGAAAATTGAAAAAGAAAGAAAAGACAATGAGTTAGAAAAACAAACGAGAGAAAAGGAGGCAAAAGAGCAAGAAAAAGTGAGGAATCTGTTTATTAAACCACGTGAGAATTTGTCTTGTTTTGTTTCCTCTTTTCAGGTCTCTGGAAGGCCAAGTGACGATAATTTTCAACTCCAATACCTCTCGAAGGAGAGAAGGTTCATTTTGGCTAAAAAAGGTAATGTTCTCAACGATCCTAGTTCGCCTATGCCAAAAGGTAAGCAAGGTATGAATGTTGAAAATTTTAAAGCACTTCTGCCTTACTCGATTGTTGATGGACACACTGTTGATGATTTGGTCTTTAGAAAGAATCTGAACTTTGACGTGGCTATTTGTCATTCTTTGATTGATGATGATCCATTTGTTTTGTCTAATGATAAGAAGATTCTTGCTTTTGAAAAATATCATTTTGATGGTATTGGTTGTTTATCTTTAACTTGCAATGGAATGCATGTTTTGGATGCGCAAGATGAAAGTCCATATAAAATGTTCATTCTCACTGATCATGTTGAAAAGGAATGGAAATGTATTGATGAATACGCCATTGGCAAGATTTTTGATGAAGAGCGAATAAATCAGCACCAACAAAATCTGGAATTGTGTGATCAAAAGTTGACATATCATCTGCTTGGTTGTGTTGATCATGTGGATTATCTAATTTTTGGTGTGAAATTTCCATGTTTTTGTAAATCTTTTCGAATGAAATTTAAAGGGTTTGCTTGTTTGAATTTGAGTATGTTAACACCCTCGTTGATTAATTTGTGTAAATTGTTGGAGATAAAAGGACTCTTTTTGCCATTTGGATCGAGTAGTCAAAATCATGTCTTTAATCCTGGAGTTTGCTATTATGAATCATCCATGAAAGAAAGCAAGCATCGTAAAATTTGTTTGAATGAATGTGTAAACAATCTTTGTTTGTATGATACTTTGTCTTTAAGTTTGAAAATGAGCCATGTGAATCTTGTTGGTTTGTTAAGTCAAAATCAAAATTTTGTTTTCGGAGGATGTTCTCAACTGTGGACTAAAAGATCCGAACATGCTTTGAATGATAATGATTTTGAGTTGCTTAGTGCTCTTTCTATGAAGTCGGTCATGAAATTGCCAAATCAAATTGAAATGGCAAGAGAAAATTTTGTCTTTGACCCCGGTGAACACCATTCTATATCATTGCCTAAGGTAATCGAACCATGGAAAGTTGACTTCCAAAACCATAGCTATCAAATGCCTTGTGATTTATGTTTGTTTCCATCGAAGAAAAAGGTAAGAACGATTTCTATTTTCGACCCCGGTATTGGATTATTTGTTCAAACTGTGAATCAAATCTCAAAAAGTTCCTTTGTGTTTAATCTTCATCGTGTCACTAATTCGTTTTATTCTTTTAAAGGTGACAATGTGAAGTGGTACCCTCCTAAAGAGGGAGGGCATGCGAATGAGCTTCTTTTGATCCGAGTTAATTGTGGCTTTCAGAATCTTCAACGATTTTTCGCGAGTAAATGGCCCGATTTGGGGACAAATCGCTTTAAAGAGGGAGGGGATGATACGACCATGCCCCGGGCACACTTTTGGATCAGCTCCCTAAGCATTGGTTGCAAATCCATGCGAGCTGAATTAGTTCAATTTCATTTCGTTAAGCTCCGTTTAGCTCGTTTCCAGCTCACTCGAGCTCAAGTCAACTCACTCAAGCTCAATTCAGCTCAATCTTAACCCAATGAGCTTATTTTTAGCTTTCTTTAGCTTGCATTTATTTTGCTGAAATAAACCATTTAATTTGTCATTAGTTAAATTAGTTGTTTATCTTAAGTTAGTTAATTTGTTAAAATCTGGACAAATAATTAATTAAGTGTTTTAATTATATCTAAATTAAATACTTAATTAATTATGATGTTTTAAATATGTCTAAAATTGTTAATATGTATGGCCAAATTTAATGTGCAAATTATTGAGTTCATATGCTGCTAATTTAATGTATTTGAAATGCATTTAACTTGCTGATTTAATTTGCTGCAGGTTCATGAACGGATTGGTGCAATGTATGGGAGTGTGCATGCACAATTGAGGTTCAATGGATGGCATTTAAAGGAGCACATGCATTTGGGACGTTCATGCAAGAGGGAGTTGCTAAAAGTTCATGTATTTGAAGATTCATGGATCATATTTATGGGGGAAAATACATGGGACGTTTCATGCATGATTCATGCATTTTCAAGATGACCATTCAAGTATTTTAGGCACATTAATGCCTCATTCAGCCAAGGGAGATGTAGGATCATTAAAGAGCTGCACATTCATGGAATTATGGAGATTCTTCAAGGCTAAGGATGCATGAATGCATCAAGTGAAGCATCGTGATGGTTCGGCCAATTCATGTACCATCTTCAAGCATGAACTGGATTTTAATGCTATTTGTGTGAACATGTTAAATACCTGTGTAAACAGAATTTGATTATTGAAAACTTGATTGTGAGGTTTCCTCCTATCCTATTTCGTACGAGTCTCGTTCTGACTTATCTAGCTCGCTAGTGGCGTCAACCCGACTTCTTGAACTTATCACCATCCTGGTGTGGCGTTCATCCACCTTTTTATACCTTTGGTTCCTACCTTTCTATAGGTAACGGGTCAAGGTCCATCTTCGACAATCCATTAAACCCACCTTAAGCAATATAAGTCCTGGGGCAATACTTCATATAGTATTGAATCGTTCTTCGCTTGAGTTCTATTTTTCCATTCCATTTTAACTATTAAATTATAAACAATATTTCTTTATTTCACCTAGCCTATCAAACATCTACCCAAACCATCTTTTGAACCCATTTTCTCAACTTCCGCTATAAAAAATCATCTAACTCCATCTATCTACAAAATCGAACAAACTTCTCGTCCACGATCGGGCAATCAAGTGAATCGACTCAATCGACCGAGCCGGATCACATCATTTGGTATCAGAGCTACTAAAACGAGGAGTACCGATGTTCGTATCAAGCTCGGAATAGGTTCGTAACGTAAAAAAAAAGTCAAAAAAAATCAAAAAAAATTGAGTTGGAATTTAATTTTTTTTTCTCTTCCTTGTATTTTGTTTACTATTGTATTGGATTTAAAAAAAGAGAAGAAATTCAGAAAAAAAATTTCAAAAAAAAAAGGAAAAAAAAAGAAGTGACAAAAAAATCGAGTTAAAAAAAAGAAGAAAAAAAAAGTGAAAAGTCTTGCGAATTTTTATCATTATCACTTATTACTCCGATTATCAAGTTTCCCTTCCTACCATTATTTACCCATCCCAACGCCACACTTTAAACCAATTTTCTTCTTTATTCAGCCTACCCTACACCCAACATTATCCCTTGTAACCAATTTGAAACCGACCCTCAAGCAGCAAATTAAGTCTACTGAGACAAATCACGAAATTGTGAGAAGAGGTTGAGTGGAAAAAGGCACGAGTGAAATTACATCAAAGAAAAAGCCAAAATTTGAATGTAAACACGAGTGTGAGTGAAAATCATTATTTCCTTTTCGAGCGAATTTGTGAGGTTTGTGGTAAGGTATTTATTTTCTTTATTATTTTTTTCTAACATCTTCTTGTCATTACTTAATCATGTCTCGAGAAACATTTCCCGAATCAGAATTCCAATATTTGATGCAAGAGATGCGTAGAATGGTGAAATCAAAATTTGATAAATTGCATGATCGATTGGATCGAGTGGAGGAAAGAGCCCGATGGAAGCCAAACTCACCGGGTGAAGAGACGGAGACAAGATCATCACAAAGGCACACATCCATTGATTTTTTGGGAAGAGATTCATACCATGATTCCTATTCAACGAGGAACTCAAGACGAAGCAAAGCAAGTTTTGAGTTTAAAGCTTTCCGAGGTGACGAACGAGAAATCACAAGTAGTCCTTCGTATGCACCGAGGTATTCGTCCGCCAAGAATCAATCTCGAAGAGGTGATCATTTTTTGTATGAAAGTCGTTCCAATTATACCCAACGAGAGTCATTTCATGCTGATTCATTTGTAACATCTCCATCCTATAATGAAAGAGCGAGGCAAAAAGAAAAAGAAATAAGAAGAAAGGAAAGACAAGAAATGTTGATGAGAGAAAATGAGCATATATGGAATGAAATCGAGAGACGAAAAAAAGAAATGAAAGAAAAGGAACAAGAAATTGAAAAAGAGAGTGAGATTGAAGAAAGAAACGAGAGTGTAAAAGAAACGAGTGTCATGGAAAAAGAAATTGAGATTGAAAAAGGATGTGAAAAAGAGAAAGAAATCGAAAAAGAAATTGAGATTGAACAAAAGTGTGAGGAAAAAGAGAAAATTGAAAAAGAAAGAAAAGACAATGAGTTAGAAAAACAAACGAGAGAAAAGGAGGCAAAAGAGCAAGAAAAAGTGAGGAATCTGTTTATTAAACCACGTGAGAATTTGTCTTGTTTTGTTTCCTCTTTTCAGGTCTCTGGAAGGCCAAGTGACGATAATTTTCAACTCCAATACCTCTCGAAGGAGAGAAGGTTCATTTTGGCTAAAAAAGGTAATGTTCTCAACGATCCTAGTTCGCCTATGCCAAAAGGTAAGCAAGGTATGAATGTTGAAAATTTTAAAGCACTTCTGCCTTACTCGATTGTTGATGGACACACTGTTGATGATTTGGTCTTTAGAAAGAATCTGAACTTTGACGTGGCTATTTGTCATTCTTTGATTGATGATGATCCATTTGTTTTGTCTAATGATAAGAAGATTCTTGCTTTTGAAAAATATCATTTTGATGGTATTGGTTGTTTATCTTTAACTTGCAATGGAATGCATGTTTTGGATGCGCAAGATGAAAGTCCATATAAAATGTTCATTCTCACTGATCATGTTGAAAAGGAATGGAAATGTATTGATGAATATGCCATTGGCAAGATTTTTGATGAAGAGCGAATAAATCAGCACCAACAAAATCTGGAATTGTGTGATCAAAAGTTGACATATCATCTACTTGGTTGTGTTGATCATGTGGATTATCTAATTTTTGGTGTGAAATTTCCATGTTTTTGTAAATCTTTTCGAATGAAATTTAAAGGGTTTGCTTGTTTGAATTTGAGTATGTTAACACCCTCGTTGATTAATTTGTGTAAATTGTTGGAGATAAAAGGACTCTTTTTGCCATTTGGATCGAGTAGTCAAAATCATGTCTTTAATCCTAGAGTTTGCTATTATGAATCATCCATGAAAGAAAGCAAGCATCGTAAAATTTGTTTGAATGAATGTGTAAACAATCTTTGTTTGTATGATACTTTGTCTTTAAGTTTGAAAATGAGCCATGTGAATCTTGTTGGTTTGTTAAGTCAAAATCAAAATTTTGTTTTCGGAGGATGTTCTCAACTGTGGACTAAAAGATCCGAACATGCTTTGAATGATAATGATTTTGAGTTGCTTAGTGCTCTTTCTATGAAGTCGGTCATGAAATTGCCAAATCAAATTGAAATGGCAAGAGAAAATTTTGTCTTTGACCCCGGTGAACACCATTCTATATCATTGCCTAAGGTAATCGAACCATGGAAAGTTGACTTCCAAAACCATAGCTATCAAATGCCTTGTGATTTATGTTTGTTTCCATCGAAGAAAAAGGTAAGAACGATTTCTATTTTCGACCCCGGTATTGGATTATTTGTTCAAACTGTGAATCAAATCTCAAAAAGTTCCTTTGTGTTTAATCTTCATCGTGTCACTAATTCGTTTTATTCTTTTAAAGGTGACAATGTGAAGTGGTACCCTCCTAAAGAGGGAGGGCATGCGAATGAGCTTCTTTTGATCCGAGTTAATTGTGGCTTTCAGAATCTTCAACGATTTTTCGCGAGTAAATGGCCCGATTTGGGGACAAATCGCTTTAAAGAGGGAGGGGATGATACGACCATGCCCCGGGCACACTTTTGGATCAGCTCCCTAAGCATTGGTTGCAAATCCATGCGAGCTGAATTAGTTCAATTTCATTTCGTTAAGCTCCGTTTAGCTCGTTTCCAGCTCACTCGAGCTCAAGTCAACTCACTCAAGCTCAATTCAGCTCAATCTTAACCCAATGAGCTTATTTTTAGCTTTCTTTAGCTTGCATTTATTTTGCTGAAATAAACCATTTAATTTGTCATTAGTTAAATTAGTTGTTTATCTTAAGTTAGTTAATTTGTTAAAATCTGGACAAATAATTAATTAAGTGTTTTAATTATATCTAAATTAAATACTTAATTAATTATGATGTTTTAAATATGTCTAAAATTGTTAATATGTATGGCCAAATTTAATGTGCAAATTATTGAGTTCATATGCTGCTAATTTAATGTATTTGAAATGCATTTAACTTGCTGATTTAATTTGCTGCAGGTTCATGAACGGATTGGTGCAATGTATGGGAGTGTGCATGCACAATTGAGGTTCAATGGATGGCATTTAAAGGAGCACATGCATTTGGGACGTTCATGCAAGAGGGAGTTGCTAAAAGTTCATGTATTTGAAGATTCATGGATCATATTTATGGGGGAAAATACATGGGACGTTTCATGCATGATTCATGCATTTTCAAGATGACCATTCAAGTATTTTAGGCACATTAATGCCTCATTCAGCCAAGGGAGATGTAGGATCATTAAAGAGCTGCACATTCATGGAATTATGGAGATTCTTCAAGGCTAAGGATGCATGAATGCATCAAGTGAAGCATCATGATGGTTCGGCCAATTCATGTACCATCTTCAAGCATGAACTGGATTTTAATGCTATTTGTGTGAACATGTTAAATACCTGTGTAAACAGAATTTGATTATTGAAAACTTGATTGTGAGGTTTCCTCCTATCCTATTTCGTACGAGTCTCGTTCTGACTTATCTAGCTCGCTAGTGGCGTCAACCCGACTTCTTGAACTTATCACCATCCTGGTGTGGCGTTCATCCACCTTTTTATACCTTTGGTTCCTACCTTTCTATAGGTAACGGGTCAAGGTCCATCTTCGACAATCCATTAAACCCACCTTAAGCAATATAAGTCCTGGGGCAATACTTCATATAGTATTGAATCGTTCTTCGCTTGAGTTCTATTTTTCCATTCCATTTTAACTATTAAATTATAAACAATATTTCTTTATTTCACCTAGCCTATCAAACATCTACCCAAACCATCTTTTGAACCCATTTTCTCAACTTCCGCTATAAAAAATCATCTAACTCCATCTATCTACAAAATCGAACAAACTTCTCGTCGACGATCGGGCAATCAAGTGAATCGACTCAATCAACCGAGCCGGATCACATCAAGAATTTTCTTTGAGTTCTTCAAGGATTTTCTCTTGAGTTTTCTTTAGAAGTTGTTTTAACAATCTTTTTGATTGTGGGAGCCATCTTCAACCTTCTTCTTGCCATTGATATTCTTTGGAGGGGAGATTAGAGCCGTTTGAAGGGAGTTGTGAGATCTTTCGAGATTTCAAGGCTTCTTAGGACTTATCTTTTAATTTCTTACTGTCAATTCTTTCTTTATTTCTACTTGTGCTGAATCATTATCTAATCTATTTTCTGTTCTTATTGTGTTTTCAGCCTTTTTTCTATCTTAAGGAATCAGCCCAAAAATCTCCAATTTCTAGGGTTTTTCCATACTCTTTTGGGTAAAATTAGATTGTCGAAATTTGGGGAAAACTATCTTGGTGTTCAATTGGGCAGAATCACAATCTCCTTGAGGGTTTCAAGAACCCTAACACTTATTTCTATTCTCAATTTGATTCTTTGCTGATTTGGGGATTTTATTTCAGATCTGAAAATTCAAAAATCTAATCTTTTAATTTTCTGTTTCGTTTCAGATCTAATTGTTTAGGGTTTTCGTAGGAGTTTCCCGTGACTTGGCAACTCGATCTTGGTCCGCGCGCAACCCCGTATCATTTGGTATCAGATTTTGGGCGTTTTGGGTGTTCTTGGTTGATTTCTAAACTGATCTCTATTTTTTAAAGCATAAACAGCAGTTTTACCCAGAAAAATTGTTCAAAAAAAATTCATTTGAGTGGGTAAACGTTGTCCGATTGATCTGAAATTTTACATACATGTGTTTGGCACTGTGATTGAATATAAAAAAATTATTCCCGCAAAAAAATCAGTCAAAAAGTCACAAAAATCGAAAAAAAGACGAAATCCAATAAAAATTTTAAAAAAATTCAGCGGGTTGAGTTTGGTGCCCAAACTTTCCAGATCAAAAATTAAATATTTAAGGACATTCGAGATTTAATTTTGTGATTTTTTGAGATCAGGAACACCTCGAACGAAGTTGTCAAGTTACTCCACAGTTTTTCGGGTTTTCTGTTTTCAGCAATTTTTATTGATTCTTAGCTGTAGGTTTTCATTTGTTTGCTTTTTATTATCCTTTTAAAATATCTAACACCTTCTTGTTTCTTGTGTTAGTAGGATTTAAACGTGTGCACAATCCTTCCTCGGTGCAACACGAATCACTTGGTGTCTCGTCAGTTTTTGGCATCCTAGTGCAAATTAGGATTCTTTGGTAGTTTGGTTCACACTCTCTAATTGGTTGATATAAACTCTGATAAAGAGCTCACAAGATTGAATTCGACCTCATTGAGAATTTGATTTTTCTTTTTGAGTGATTAATGGTGAGGTTTGCTAACTTTTGTTTTTGAGTGTTGAGTGTTTATTTTTTACAGGTTTTGAAGATGTCTAAAGGTGATAATAATGATGCACTTATGAAAGTCCAACAACAGTTAGACAGACATACTGCTGCAATAACACAAATAAATGCTACACTTCAAGCATTGAATACTACTTTGAATGAGGTACGAGTGAATCAAAAACATCAATATCGAGATCCAATTAAGGAAGATAGGGATAACCAGCCCCATAGGTGCAACCCTCAACGTGTCCCTAGAATGGATGATGATTGTCATGATCATGGACAATCATCTTTGGCAAAACCAAAGAGCGAGCAGCAACGAGAACATCTCTTTCATACTCGCTGCCACGTACAAGGTAAGCTTTGTAGAGTTATTATTGATGGTGAAAGTTGCTCGAACGTAGCCAGCACGACGATGGTGGAAAAGCTTTGCTTAACCACTACCAAGCATCCACGACCTTATCAACTACAAGGGCTTAGCAACGAAAGCCAATTTAAGGTCACTCAACAAGTGCGCATCGCCTTTTCTATCGGTAAATATCAAGACGAAGTCGTGTGCGACGTAGTACCTATTCAAGCCTGCCATTTATTGCTAGGAGAACCATGGCAACTGGATCGAAAAGTCACTCACGATGGTCGTACCAATAGGTATTCTTTCAAGCATCAAGGAAAGAAACTTACCTTAGTGCCGCTCACTCCGGAACAAGTCCATGAGGACCAAATCAAACTGAGAAATTCTGTTAAAACAAGTGAGGAAAAAGAAAAAAAGAATGAAAAAGAGCAAAAAGAGATTGAGAGTGAAAAGGAATGTGAAACAGAAAAGAAATTTGAAAAAGAAGTTGAAGAAAGAAGAGAAATGAATTAGAAAAAGAAACAAAAGAAAAAGACGTGGAAAGGGTAGTGAGGAATGTTTCCACTAACGAAGATATGAATTTTTCTTGTGTTGCTACTTTTCAGGTTCCTGAAAGATCGAAAGATAACTTTCAACTTCTATACCTCTCAAATGAAAGACGCTTTCATACGATCAACTTAGGCAAAGATGAAATCACACTACATGATCCCGAAGGTAAGCGAGGTAAGGAAATTTTAGAAACCGAGTCCAGTGCAGATTTGAAAATTATTGATAAAACTTTTGGTGACTTAGTTCTTAAAAGATCCCCTCATTTTGATCCAATTAATTGTTACTCTTCGATTGTGGTTGATAAAGTCATTACGAAAAGAAGCGTGATTTGTTATTCTCTTGATTTACCTTGTGTAAAATCCTCGAATTTGTCCAAATCTGTTTTGGAGAATAAGGTAACGAAATTTTCCAAATTTGTTTTCAATTTATATTCGTGCCTTAAACAGTTTATGTGGTTGTACATGAAGTTTGAGTTCCATTTGACAAAGGTTAACTCAACAACGGAGATTCGACTACACTATGCCCCCGATGAGCGAAGGTTTGTTTTAAATGAAAAAGGTAAAATCGACCCTTATTCTTCTGCTTATCGAGGTAAGATGCTTGAAACCTTTGAAACACTTTTGTACTCCTCGGATAGTGATAAAGATCGTGTTGATGAACACTTAGATCGAAACGTGCTTGACTGTCCTATTTTATTTATTGATGATCTATCTGTTTTGATGGTTGATAAAAAGATTCTTGTTTTTGATAATGTATGTGTGAGTAAATCTATAGACCGTCGATTAATGCATGGTATGATTATGCAACTCTGTGAACCATGTGAATCTTTTCAAATACCTACTTGTGACGATTATGTTTACCATTTGATTTATTCCTCGCAATTTATTCATGGTTTGTGGGAACAATGTGAGACGACTGAATGCCTTAAAACATGTCCATCTTTGTTTCAAATATTTGACGAGGCAGTGGTGAGTAAATTAGATTGTTTGCATGGTAATCTGAATCTGTCCATTCACATGCATTATACCTGTTCTGTTATGCTTATGATTGGACTACAAGCTTGTTTCCGTTGCTATTTACTATCTCATGGCTATTCTTTTCAGTGGACTCAATTGCCATTAGTCCCGTTCGATAGAGGAAAGTCGAGTTCATTTGATTTTTCAGATTCGAGGACGAATCTTTTTGGGGAAGGGGGAATGATACGAGTCACAAAAGCCCAAATTCTTGAAGGAGAGGCCCAATAAGCAAATTCCCAGCCCAATCAAGAAATCCATCCATACTTAGTTGAAAATCAGGCCAAATTGTCAAAGTGGCCCAAGTTGTAAAGTTTTATTTTTATTTATTTATTTATTTATTTATTTATTTACTTAGTTTAAATTTTTATGTCAATATTCAATCCAAGAGTCCCAGATAAAATGACCTTTGACCGAATTTCCATATTAAAATAATTAGGAGTTTTTTTTATTTTAGTTTTCTAATTAGATTAGGACTAGTTATAAGGCCTATTTAAAGGCATGGCTGTCCACCTTGTTAAACACTTATCATTATTATTAAAATTTCAGATTTGTTGAGAGCAGAATTTTCTTTGAGTTCTTCAAGGATTTTCTCTTGAGTTTTCTTTAGAAGTTGTTTTAACAATCTTTTTGATTGTGGGAGCCATCTTCAACCTTCTTCTTGCCATTGATATTCTTTGGAGGGGAGATTAGAGCCGTTTGAAGGGAGTTGTGAGATCTTTCGAGATTTCAAGGCTTCTTAGGACTTATCTTTTAATTTCTTACTGTCAATTCTTTCTTTATTTCTACTTGTGCTGAATCATTATCTAATCTATTTTCTGTTCTTATTGTGTTTTCAGCCTTTTTCTATCTTAAGGAATCAGCCCAAAAATCTCCAATTTCTAGGGTTTTTCCATACTCTTTTGGGTAAAATTAGATTGTCGAAATTTGGGGAAAACTATCTTGGTGTTCAATTGGGCAGAATAACAATCTCCTTGAGGGTTTCAAGAACCCTAACACTTATTTCTATTCTCAATTTGATTCTTTGCTGATTTGGGGATTTTATTTCAGATCTGAAAATTCAAAAATCTAATCTTTTAATTTTCTGTTTCGTTTCAGATCTAATTGTTTAGGGTTTTCGTAGGAGTTTCTCGTGACTTGGCAACTCGATCTTGGACCGCGCGCAACCTCGTATCAAAGCATAATTTAAAAAACTTAATTTATGCATCAATAAATAATCCTAGGAACTAGATCAATTAAGAACAACACTTATTAAATAAAGTTCAGCAAAAAACACTTATTAATTAAAACTAAGATGAGTTGAATAAATGTCCAGCAACTCATTTATTAAACTAAGATGCTTAAATGCATGGTTTTGAAATGCAAATCTAACTAACATGAAAGTTACATAATTAAACTAACTTGACTTAATTTAATGATGCAAACTTAACTAACATGAAAGTTACATAATGCATGACTTTATTAAATGCAGAACACATATTAATGATGTGCAAACTATGACATAATTAAAAACACAAACTAAAATAACTAAAAATTAATGAATCATAGTCCTTATTTTCCAGCAGCCAAATTGACAAACTAAAATTAAAAACTTCATTTTGCACTTGGGCCCTCGAGTTTGGACCAATCTCGGTAGCGTCGAGTTGTGTCGTAACATGATGCGACCGGGATCGCATCATACCCTCCCTCTTGAAAATGATTTGTCCTCAAATCGGGCCACTTGCTCGAGAAAAAGTTTTCAAGATCATGACCCCCTTTGTTCATGATTCGGAAAGAATTATTTTCAAAATTCTGAGAACCACAAATGGCTCGGCAAGAAAGAAGGTCATTTGCATGCCATCCCTCTTTAGAAGGGTACCACCTAACATCGTCACCTACAAAACAATAAAACAAATTAGTGACACAGTGAAGGTTAAACACAAAAGAACTTTCCAGGATTTTAGTCACAACTTGAACAAATAAACTCAAAAGAACAACACATGAATCAATACCGGGATCAAAAACAGAAATTGGTTTTACCTTTTTCTTCGATGGAAAAAAACCTAATTCACAAGGTATTTGAAGATTATAGTTTTGAACATTAGAATTCCATGGTCCAAATCCCTTTAACAATGATATGGAACAACATTCACCGGGATCAAAGACAAAGTTTTTGTTCACCATTTCAATTTGACCAGAAAAATTTGTGGCTAGTAACTTATGAAGAACTTGAAGCACATTAAAGTTAAAATCATGCAACACATGTTTGAATCCATTAAGCAACAATATACAACAACCTCCAGAATAAAAAATTTGATTTTGACTTGGCAAGCCAACGAAATTAACATGTTTGGTTTTCGAACTAAATAAAGATAAAAGTTGAAGCAAATAGAAGGGGTCAACACATTGATTCAAAATACAATTTTGATACTCACCTTCGCTTGAGGTTAACTTAGGAATACAGGCTCCGGGTTTAAAAACATGGTTTTGATCGGTCGTTCCGTAACGTAACAAAAACTTCACTTTCACCAAGACATCACACATGCCAAATAAAGAAGATGTAGGCAAAAATAAATTCAAACAATCAAATCTCTCAAATCTCATGCAAATATATGAAGATCTCATACTAAGAGTTAAAAAATTTTCATTACCATCACGATCAAACAGATTGAGCGTTTCACATGAAAGCTCTTTATCAAACATGATCAGATTTTGTATTTGTGGATTTAATCGAACAACATCAAAAGATTTTTCAACACAAAACTTATTGAGTGAACAACTCTTCATGCCTCCACTTAAAACGAATTTATCAACCATAAATAGCGAGTAACAATTAACCAAATCAAAATAAGGAGATCTTTTTAAAACTAGGTTATCAAAAATTTTATCAACAACTTTCAAACCTGATTGCCATGATTCATTGACTAAAAACTCTTTACCTTGCTTACCTTTAAGCGCTTGAACCTTACCTTTTTCGATCAAATGGAATCGTCTCTCATCAGGAAGGTAATGAAGTTGAAACTTGTCATTTGAATCTCTAGAAACCTGGAAAGAAGAAACAATATGAGGACAACTTGCAGATTGGTTAGTAAAAACATTCCTCGCTTTTTCTTATTGACTTTCATCTTTTCCACTCGTTTCTTTTTCAACTTCTCTTTCTTTTTCCACAATCTCTTTGTTTGTTGAAAACTCACTTTCACTCATCAATTCTCTTTCATTTTCAACAACACTTGTTTCTCGCACTCTTTCTTTTCTTTCTCTAATCTTTTTCTCTTTTTCAATTTTTGTTTCTTTTTCGGTTTCTTTTTCTCTCGTCACTCTTTTTCTTCTCTTAACTTTATTACAAAATGGCGATAATACAAAAGAATCAGAACAATAGACTTTTCGTTGGGAAGAAGTGGAAGAATCTTCATAAGAGTCACGATCAACTCTTCGTGAATAAACCTCCATGGATGAGTTCTTATATGAAACAAATTCACTTCTTCGTAAGGATTTTTCCGTAGATGAATACTTTGATGCATACGAAGAATGACTTGTACTTTCTCGTTCGTTACCTTGATAGGCTTCAAACTCATAGTTGGATTTATTTCGGCCTAAATTCCTTGAAGAATAAGAATCTGGATAAAGGTCTCTTTTCACATATTCGTCGAATGTTCGTCTCCTTGATGATCTCATTTCCATCCTTTCATTTGGATAAATTTTCTCCCATTGGGTTCTTGCTCGATGACTCCTCTCTTCGACACGATCTAATCGTTTCTTGATGGGTTTGAGTTTTCGATCAAATAGATGCTCCATTTCATGCGTAAAGGCTTGGAGTGTAAAATCTGGCACACTTCCTCCAACAATTCTTATAGGACGGAATCCAACTCCCTTGTCTGAATTTTTTTCTAGACTTCGTGACATTTTTTTAAGAACTCACAACAAAGAAAATCTCACTATCCACTCACAAAGAAATCTCACTTCCTTGGCTTTTTTTTTCTCTCGAATAAACTCACTACTCTCTTGCCTCTTTCCACTCACTCCTCCTCTCTAAGTTCTTAGGAATTATTTAAACTTAATAGGCACTTGTTGTGGGTCGGCTTATAAACTTGATGTTTGGGCTTGGAAAGAATATTGTAGGACAAAGGAAAGTAGGCTTGAAATAAAGAAATGTAATTGTTTGGTGTGGCGAAAAGTAGAAGGTAGTAATGACTAAAATTTTGGGCAGCAAACAAAAACTAAATTTCAAAACTAGCTCTCTTTTTTTTTCAAATTTTTTTTTTCACAATTTTTTTTTCAAATTTTTTTTTCACAACTTGATATCCAATCTTTTAAGTTTGAATGGAAACTAGTTTTTTTTTCGAATTTTTTTTTCAAATTTTTTTTTGAGTTTTTTTCGAGAAACTACTATACCGTAATGCCGACAACATCGATTCTTACACCAAATTTGCTAGCTCTGATACCAATTTGATACGAACTCGTCTCGTGATGTTTTGAGTCGTATGTGTTGCCCAATCGTGAATTGAGTAAGGATGGATTCGTTTCGGTTTTAAAATGAAACAAAATAGAGATAATGGCTTCAAACAAAGGTAATAAACAAAATAAAGAGGAAACAATAACAAATTAATTGGCTAAGACCGAAAATGAACCAACAATAACGAATTGATGACCTGAATCTCAAAATGGTCTTTAGGTGTTTTTCAGTTAAAGGAATCAGGAAAGGAACCTTGACCCACTATCAACTATGATAGGAACCAAAGGCATATTGAACGCCACACCAAAGGTGATAAGTTCAGCAACAAAGGAAAGATGGACGCCACAAGCAATGCTTGATAAGTCAAATCAATTCCGAAAGAACAAAGAGAATTGGATAGCTCACAAGTCAAATATTTCATCTATATTCAGCAAAAAGTTCTCTCTCTATGGCTGATTACATCTATTTATAATGCTAAAACAAGGTAACCGAATGGCCAAAAACATCCACTTAATGTGCCATAAAAAAACTGATGTCTTTTCTTATTCTTTGAACCAAATAACTCCTTCCATAAAATCACTTTAATTCAGCTGATTTGAATGTCTTTAATGGCTTAGAAAATGACTCTTGAGTTGTCCTTGGCTAGTTGAATAGACACCATCTCTTAACCAGCTCCTTAATGACATTCAAAGGCTTGAATAATTTCTCTTGAAAGCTCCAAAAACGGCTAGAAGTGGAAGAGTTGCTGCTGAATTTTAAAGGGCATAAAATGCTCTTTAAAAACTCCTTTTAATGATCTTTAAGCTCCTTTTTAACAGCCCCTTTAATTGTAACTCAAAAGAACTTGAACAGCCACTTAATTAAATGTGTAACAGCCTTGAATTGTAACCACTATAAGCTAAAAAGTCACCTGCAATAAACACATTAAAATGAGTTTATTAAACAAATGAAAACACTTATTAATCATAACAAACATTAAACTTACTTAAATAAATGAACTAAAACATATATACAATAATTATTCCAGCAACTAGTTTAATTAAAGAAGCATAATTTAAAAAACTTAATTTATGCATCAATAAATAATCCTAGGAACTAGATCAATTAAGAACAACACTTATTAAATAAAGTTCAGCAAAAAACACTTATTAATTAAAACTAAGATGAGTTGAATAAATGTCCAGCAACTCATTTATTAAACTAAGATGCTTAAATGCATGGTTTTGAAATGCAAATTTAACTAACATGAAAGTTACATAATTAAACTAACTTGACTTAATTTAACGATGCAAACTTAACTAACATGAAAGTTACATAATGCATGACTTTATTAAATGCAGAACACATATTAATGATGTGCAAACTATGACATAATTAAAAACACAAACTAAAATAACTAAAAATTAATGAATCATAGTCCTTATTTTCCAGCAGCCAAATTGACAAACTAAAATTAAAAACTTCATTTTGCACTTGGGCCCTCGAGTTTGGACCAATCTCGGTAGCGTCGAGTTGTGTCGTAACATGATGCGACCGGGATCGCATCAGCATCTTAGTACAAATTAGGACTCTTTGGTAGTTTTGGTTCATACACTTTCTAATTGGTTGATATAGACTCTACTAAAGAACTCACAAGACTGAATTCTACCTCATTGAGAATTTGATTTTTCTTTTTGAGTGACTAACGGTGATGTTTGCTAATTTTTCTTTTGAGTGTTGAGTATTTGTTTTACAGGTATTTCAAAAAAAATAAAAATAAAAATAAAAATAAGATGGTAGTCTGCCGCACCCTTAACATCCAAATGTTCACTTATTATTGATAGTGGGAGTTGTTCGAATGTAGTTAGCAGCTATTTGGTGGATTCCTTAAAGTTACCTTGTATCGAGCACCCTAAGCCGTATCACCTTCAGTCGCTTAATGAATGCTCAGAAGTTAAAGTTACAAAACAGTCCTTGATCACTTTTAAGCTCGGGAATTACGAGGATGGGGTATGGTGTGATGTGGTCCCAATGCATGCGACACACTTGCTCCTTGGACGACCTTGGCAGTTTGATCGTGATGCTACACACCAAGGCAAGCTTAATAGATGCTCTCTTGTGTTTAAAGGCCGAAAATTCACTCTTGCTCCTTTAAATCCCAGTGATGTATATAAAGATCAATTAAAAATGATGAAATTTTGTGATGGGGTGAGGGAGAAAGGACAAATAAAAAAGACAGAGAGAAAATAGGCTAGTAGTGAAAAAAGTCAAAATTTAAATGGCCCAAATGATACGGCCCCGCCTCAAGTCCTACCTAGCTCGAACAAGGAGCCGTTGGAGTTGCCCCAAGGTCCCATCACCCGATCACGAGCTAAACAATTCAAGGAGGCTGTTTCGGCATTAGTTGACAAAGTTTGGGGCGAGATCTTGGTTGGTCACATCGAGGAAGCTTGGACCAACTCGAAAAGCAATCCGTGCACTTTAATGCGAGCTGAATTAAGTTCCATTTCAGCTCAATGAGCTCGAATTAGCTCAACTTCAGCTCAAACATTTTCAATTCAGCTCAACATCAACTAGACATTAATTTAATAGCTGAATATTTATTTAAGTAGATTTAGTTAGTTTATTACAGCTTATTAATATGTTTGTTGCATGTTTTTAATATGTCAAGTTTTATTACATGATTTAAAGTTGTTTTAATGCTGCCGAATTTAATGAGCTAATTTTAGTGATATAGTTGACTGAATTAATGTTTCATGGTTTTAATATTAATTTTGTTCAGCTAAATATCATATTAATTTTAGTAGTTCTTATTTATATAGGTTGGCCGAATGTGTGGGATCATTTAACAAGGTTAGCCGAATTTGGAGATTCATTTTAGCAAGGTGCATGCATGTTAGATACATTGCACCTGGAGATACATGCATCAAATTGGTGAGCTGAATTCAACATTCCTAGGTGACTATTCGGCCAAGGGAGCTAATGTTTTCAACTCCAAAGCTGCCCATTAATTCCTTTCACATTTGCTAGATGCATCTTGGCTTTTCGGTTCCATGTGTTCACACTCCATGACTCTTCAATGTTGAGCTTTCACACTTGAATTGGCTGCTCATTATCCTCTTAATTGCTGGTCACTTTTCAGCCAAAAGTTGCAACATAAATGAGCTAAATTATGACCATTGGCCGAACCTAGCTATCCATGCATCATCCAAGTTTTTCCAAGTCCAATGCTTCATCTAGAAGGTGTCTAATGGAGCTCCATATTCAGCCGAATCTAGCTAGTTCATTTAAGTGTGCTTAATTTTTAAGGAATGTAAGTGACCATTCGGCTAGCTTAGGTGTTGCTTATAAATAGCTGAAATTTTACTTTGTAAAGGACTTTTGACATTTTAAGTAACGAATTGCTGCCAAATTTGTGAGGCATTTTCTCTCAAATTTCGTTCGAGACCCGTAAGACTTATCTAGCTTCTAGTGGCGTCTTTTCGAGTCTTTCTTTCGAACTTATCACTCCCTAAACCCGAGTGTGGCGTTCACCTTTGATACCTTTGGTTCATACTTTCCTAAGTATCGGGTCAAGGTCCTTATCAAACATTCCCAACTCATTTAGGTCCTATAAGTTTCGGGTCGACACTTTTCTTTAGTGTTGGTTCACTCTTGACCTTTTTGAACCATTACCTTTTCGTACCAAATCCCTTACCATTTCGTACCAATTCCCAAATACCAAATACCATTTCTTAATTAATCCTAAACCGAACTCGACCATTCTAGTCATACCATTTCAACTTAAACCAAATCCACATCCAACTTTGCACGGACTTACTTTACTTCTTTGAACTCAAATATAATCTATCTTCTTCTTGTCTAATATACTTCTTCGTTTACGATCGGGAACTAAATGACTCGGGTTCAACTACTAAACCGAGGTCGTATCACCAAAGGTGAGTGAATCCGTAAGTGGTAAAAATAGAGTGAAAAATTTAATTACAACAAAAAAAGATGTGCGGAAAGACCTATTTAATGAACAGCCTTGTATCCTTGTGAGGTTTAGGCAAAATAATTTATCTCTATCTAACATTAATGAAAATTTGCCTAGTGTGTTTCAATGTTTTTCGCAGGATTATGAGGATGTTTTTAGTGAGGTCCCTAAAGGTTTATCACCTTTGCGTGAGATAGAACACTTCCATTGGCCACATGTGAAAGATAACTTCCAACTTCAATACAGATACGCCCTCTCCTCGAGATCGAATTGAGTCGTAAAGATCGCCCGATCGTGAATTAGGAGTAAATTGAGGCTTTACAAATAGGCTAGAAGAAAGAGGTTTATTTAGGCTCAAAAGGGTTTTGTTGGTTTAGGAAATGAATTAGAAAACAATGGAAGCAATTTGGCTAAGGATTCGAAAGCCGAACTAACACAATAGGAATGTGTTAACCCGTAACTTAGGAGAATGCTTAGGTTGGTAAGGTTGGATGGAAGGTTTGTTAAATGGAAAGAAACTTCGACCCACTATCAATGGTGATAGGAACCTTAGTATGAATCGAACGGCACACTTTTGGGATTAAAGTGATAAGTTCGGGAAGAAACAAAAACAAGTTTGACGCCACAAAGATGTTTGATAAGTCTCACGAGTTTTTGGAGAATAACGAGAGTTGAAAACAACCTCACAATTTAGCAAAGCTATCAAATTGTTCATTAACCTCAAAATGTGAATTACATGACCTATTTATAGCTTGACTAAGGCAGCCGAATAGCCTATCTAATCAGATCCTTATGCTTTAAGTTTCTTGAGGAAACTTCCTAGAAATTTCCTAGTTACATTCATGTGATGAAATTCTGAAAATTAACATTCTAGAAAAAGATGATTCGGCTGGCCCCTTTAATGGAGAAAATTCACATTCGGTTAATGTTTTAAAAGAGCTTAATTGCTGCTATGGAGAAGAGAAATGGACAGCTTCAAAAATTATGCTTCTTTGGCCGAATATGAATAGCCTCCACATGAATTGGCTGCTGGAATTTATGAGGCACTCTTTGGCCATTGCTCTCCACGAAATTGGCCCTTGGAGAAGCTCAAAAACAGCAGCTAGAAGTCCATTGAGCTGCACGAAAAGTCAGCTGGAAACACAAGGCAGCTGCACTTTAAATGCCGTCCATGCATGTGCCCAAATACATGCTCCTTCTTTATGAGCTTTCTTTGCCATTAAGCTAGCTGAAAAAACATCAAATAAATGTGATTAGGACAAGTTTAATACTCATGAAATCAGCAGCTGGACATATTAAAATTCTGCACATTAATTCGGCTAAGACAAATTAATTAGCAGCCACTAATAAATTTGTCTTAGTCAAGACACATTAAAACTTTGTAATTAAACTAAACACATTTAATTTATGACTTAATATGGACATATTAAAGGCATGTACTAATATAAAACATATTTAATAAGCTGAATTAAAAAATGTCCAGATTAAGACACATTTATTTAATTAAATGATTTGAGCTGATTCTAAACTAACACAACTAATTAAATTTATTAAAAATAAATTTAATCAGCTCCTTGAACTAATTAAGTGCCGAATTGAGCTAAATTGAGCTGACACAAGCTAAAATCAGCTTGTAGGAAATTGCGAATCAAGCTAGTTGAGCTGGGCGTTTTATGGGCAATCAACCCATCACTCCACAATCGAGCAATATAGCTTGCTACAGCATATTGGAACTTCTTGGCACGTGCTCGAGTAATTGGCCCCAAAGGCAACTCCATGGATTCGGCACCTATCTTCATGGGCGAGCTCATATCAAATACCTTTCCGATGAAAGACGCTTTCATACGATCAACATAGGCAAAGATGAAATCACACTACATGAGCCCGAAGGTAAGCGAGGTAAGAAAATTTTATCAACCGAGTCCCGTGCAAATTTGAAAATTATTGATAAAACTTTTGGTGACTTAGTTCTTAAAAGATCCCTTCATTTTGATCCGATTAATTGTTATTCTTCGATTGTGGTTGATAAAGTCATTACGAAAGGAAGCGTGAGTTGTTATTCTCTTGATTTTCCTTATGTAAAATCCTCGAATTTGTGCAAATCTGTTGTGGTGAATAAGGTTAACTCAACAATGGAGCTTCGAATACACTATGCCCCCGATGAGCGAAGGTTTGTTTTAAATGAAAAAGGTAAAATCGACCCTTATTCTTCTGCTTATCAAGGTAAGATGCTTGAAACCTTTGAAACACTTTTGTACTCCTCGGATAGTGATAAAGATCGTGTTGATGAACACTTAGATCGAAACGTGCTTGACTGTCCTATTTTATTTATTGATGATCTATCTGTTTTGATGGTTGATAAAAAGATTCTTGTTTTTGATAATGCATGTGTGAGTGAATCTATAGACCGTCGATTAATGCATGGTATGATTATGCAACTCTGTGAACCATGTGAATCTTTTCAAATACCTACTTGTGACGATTATGTTTACCATTTGATTTATTACTTGATACGACCACGCCCCGAGCAACTCCTAGGACCAACTTTTTAAGTGTCGTATGCAAGTATTTGCGAGTTGAATTAGCTCAATTTCAGTTGGTTGAGCTCAATTCAGCTCAAACTTAGCTCAATAAACTCATTTTAGTTTTCTTTAGTTTTGCATTTTATTTTGCTGGAATAAATTTTAGTTAATTTAGTTTAAGCTAATAAACTAATTTAACTAGGTGTTAATTGTGTCTTTAAGTCATTTAATGTGTCTTATTATTTTCAGCATTAATAAGTTGAGTTAATTAATTTGTCTCAATTACTACAGCCATTTAAATTTCTTTTGAGCTAATTTAATTTGTCTTTGTTCTACAGCCATTTAAAATGTCTTAAGTCAAGACAACTTAATTCGGTTCATTTAAAATGTCATGACTGAAATTTAAGTACAGATTTTTACATTCATTTGATGCTGAATTTCATTCATTTTAATTGCTGCAGGTACATTCATCTTTTGGACGGCAAGGTGCATGGATATATTTAATTGTGAGCTGATTGTTGGTGTTTTCCAAGTAATTTTTCAGCCAAGCTTTCCAACTCTCCAAGAATGAACATTCGGCTGCCCAAAGCTCTTTTAAAGGCTGTTCACACCAACAGAACATTCCTTTCACATTGGGGGCTGTTCATTTTCGTTTGTTCCCATTGCTTGATCTTTCACATTCTTTTGTTCACACCTTTTTGGCTATTGAAGTGTTTCAAGCAGCTCAATTAATATCAAGAATGTTCAGCTGAACCAAAGAGCCTAATTAAGTGGTGTTCAAGCATTTGGATGCACCCAAATTAATGCTAATCAGCCCTCCAACGTTTTATTCATTGTTTCAGCTGATTTGTTGCCTCTAGAAGCTGTCCATTACCGTTGCCTATGGTTATGAAGATTCATGGAAGTTTCCTTAAAAATTCTGGAATTTTCAGATGTCTAATTAGCTTCCTAAAGAGCCTATTCGGCTATCTCTTGTAAAGCCTATAAATAGAGGCTTGTTTTATCATGTAAGGGACTTTTGCCATTTTGATAATATATTGAAGATTTGTGAGATTTTCTTCTCTCAATTTCGTCCAAAGACTCGTTGGCTTATCTACTAGTTACTGGCGTCAACCTTGCTCTTTGCAAAAATCGAACTTATCACTTTCAACCCAAAGTGTGTCGTTCATTTGATACCGAGGTTCCTATCTTTGATAGATAGTGGGTCGAGGTCCTTTTACATCCGTTTCATCCACCTTAAAGACATATAAGATTCGGGTCAACATTTTCCTTAGTGTTGGTTCATTCTTGTTTTTAAGCCTTTCTTTCCATTTCACCTTAAACCGAAAAATTCCCTACCTTTAATATTTGTTTTTCCTTCTTCTTAGCCGAAATACCTTACCAACCAATTCCTTTTTAACCTTAAATGAACCATAAACATCTTCATTGAACAAATATAACTCTTTGATTCAAGACGAATGAAACTTCATCGTTTGGATGATCAGGCAACGAAAACGACTCGGATTCATCAACGAGGCCGGGGCGTATCATTACTCGCAATTTATTCATGGTTTGTGGGAACAATTTGAGACGACTGAATGCCTTAAAACATGTCCATCTTTGTTTCGAATATTTGACGAGGTAGTGGCGAGTAAATTAGATTGTTTGCATGGCAATCTGAATCTGTCCATTCACATGCATTATACCTATTCTGTTATGCTTATGATTGGACTACAAGCTTGTTTCCGTTGCTATTTACTATCTCATGGCTATTTTTTTCAGTGGACTCAATTGCCATTAGTCCCGTTCGATAGAGGAAAGTCGAGTTCAGTTGATTTTTCAGATTCGAGGACGAATCTTTTAGAGGAAGGGGGAATGATACGAGTCACAAAGGCCCAACCCAAGCTCAAGAAGGTGATGGGCTCAAATCAAGAAAATTAAGATTCACTTTCTTGTTTTCAAGAAAGTCAAGAAACCGAATCTTGGCCCAATTTTGCTGTTTGGAGCGATTTCAAGAATCAAGAAAATCAAGATTTCAAATCTTGGAAATTGATGTGATCCGGCCCAATTGATTGAGTCGGGTTCACTTAAGATGCCCGATCGTCGATGAAAAGCTCGTTCAAATTTGTAGATAGATGGAGTTTGAATGTTTTATAAGCGGAAGGTAGGCAAAATGGGTTCAAAGGATGGGTTTTGGTTTGATGAAAGATAGGTTCGGTTTAACAAAGAATTAAGTTACAAAGATGATAAATAAATGGAAATGGATAAAGAACTGATACGACCTCAGATTAGTAGTTGAACCCGAGTCATTTAGTTCCCGATCGTAAACGAAGAAGTATATTAGACAAGAAGAAGATAGAATATATTTGAGTTCAAAGAAGTAAAGTAAGTCCGTGCAAAGTTGGATGTGGATTTGGTTTAAGTCGAAATGGTATGACTAGAATGGTCGAGTTCGGTTTAGGATTAATTAAGAAATGGTATTTGGTTTTGGTACGTTTTGGTATTTGGGAATTGGTACGAAATGGTAAGGGATTTGGTACGAAATGGTAATGGTTCAAAAAGGTCAAGAGTGAACCAACACTAAAGAAAAGTGTCGACCCGAAACTTATAGGACCAAATTGAGTTGGAAATGGTTGATAAGGACCTTGACCCGATACTTAGTAAAGTATGAACCAAAGGTATCAAAGGTGAACGCCACACTCGGGTTTAGGGAGTGATAAGTTCGAAAGAAAGACTTGGAAAGACGCCACTAGAAGCTAGATAAGTCTTACGGGTCCCGAACAAAATTTGAGAGAAAATGCCTCACAAATTTGGCAGCAATTCGTTACTTAAAAATGTCAAAAGTCCTTTACAAAGTGAAAATTCAGCTATTTATAATAATCACCTAAGCTAGCCGAATGGTCACTTACATTACTTAAAATTTAAGCAAATGAATCACTTAAATGGACTAATTAGATTCGGTTGAACTTGGAGCTCCAATAGTCACCTTCTAGATGGATAATTGAACTTGGAACTTGAGTGAATAAATGGCAGCAGCTACATTCGGTTGATGTGCTTAAAAGGGCTCATTTAATTGGCAACCATTGCTGAAAAATTACCAGCAATTAAGGAGATGCTGAATAGTCACTTTGAGTGTGAAAACCAAGTTTTGAAGAGTCCTTGAATATGAACACCTTGAACCGAACAGCCATGATGTATCCAGCAATGTGTAAGCAATAAATTCGGCTGAATGGTCACCTAGAAAACTTCAAACAGTAGCCAACTTCATTTTCCCATTCATGCATGTGCCGTCCCCTTCATGTACCTCCTCTTAATACCTTTCATGCACCAAGGACGTTCATGGGTAATGTACCTGCAGCAACATTCATCAAATCAATCAAATACATGTTTAGACACATTAAATTAACACTAAAATTCTGCACATTAAATTCGGCAGCCTTAGGACATAATTAAAACAAGTAATAAAGTTGACACATTAAAAACATGCATAAAAACATATTTATAGGCTGTAGGAATTAATATGACTTAATAACATGTAAGAAAAAAAACATATTTAACATGCTTATTTAAATTCGTCCAGATTTAAGACCAATTAAACAACAAAAATTAATTGAGCTATAATAAACTAATTAAATGACGCAAATAATTAGTTCAGCTACTATAATAAAGGTCTTAAAGATATTGAGCTGAAATTGAGCTGGTTTGAGCTCATTGAACTTGAAGGAGCTAGAAATGAGCTAAATGAAGCTCCACAAAAAATAAAATTGAGCTACGTCCAGCTTGTAAAAATGACGAGCCTCGCTTGTAGGCTGAAACAATAGCCGTTCCCGGGGGCGGGTCGTATCATCCCCTCCCTCTTTAAAGCGATTTGTCCCCAAATCGGGCCACTTGCTCGCAATGAAACTTTCATAAACAAAGACCCCTTGGTTGTTGAATTTGACAAACTTGTGCCCAGCAACCTGAAATTCATGAGTAGATTGAAAATAACACCGATTAGTTACTTGCCCTCCCTCTTTAGGGCAAAGCCACTTCAAAGTGTCACCTACACAATAAAGAAAATTATGAATGACACAATGAACTAAAAACTTGCGAACTCTTTCCAAATTTTCAATCATAATTAGAGCAAAAGAACTATTGCCAAATTTAAAAATATAGATAAGCCTTACCTTTCCACATTGATTTTCCAAATTCATCAAGGAACTAGACATGGGAAATAATTCTACGAATATGAACAGTTCATGCAAATAAACATATATCCGACAACACACTCTATCAAATGGATTCGAAGACTCATGAATCAAACAATTAAATCGTTTGGTCAAATCTTCACCATGAAAAATCCCATCCAATGGACGAATAGATGTTAACGAATAACCACAAATCCACAAAAGTCTTTTAAACAAATATGTGAAAAAAATATTAATCGGCCAAAAGAAACAAGATCACTTAGTCGAATCAAGTTTTGCAAATTTAAACTTAGTAGTGGCCAATAATCTTCCACTTCTTCATCAAACTTGTCATATTCACGAATGTCATCACCTTTTGAACAAAATAGAGATGTTTTTAGTTCTTCAGAAACCAGACCTTGTCTATCCTTGAGATTATGGATTTGAGGATCAGTTTTACCATTCTCTCGCAATATGGACCTTCTCTTCTCAGGAATATAATGTAATCGTAATTCCTTGCTTGGTTTAACCTGAAAAAATGAAGAGACAGGAAGACAACGATTAATCAAAACATTTTTCTTTCTCTCACTCAAATTTCTTTCACTTTCTTTTTCTTTGATCTTATTTTTCTCACAATCTCGATTCTTTTCTTTTGAATCATTTTTCTTTTCTTTTTCACTCTCTCTCAATTTCTTTTTTTGTTCATTCAAATCTTCCAAGGATTGCTTTAATCGTTGTTGATCTTCCATCACTTGTTGTGGAGACAATGGGGCCAAAGTGATATTTTTGCCTTTGTGCTTGAATGAATATTGGTTCAAGAACCCATCGTGCTTGACTCACTGATCAAACTGCCACGGCCTCCCAAGCAGTAAGTGGCCCGCATGCATGGGTACAACGTCGCACAAAATCTCGTCTTGGTATCTTCCAATTGAAAAGGGAATCAATGCTTGTTTGGTTACCTTAAGTTCGACTCCTTCATTGAGCCATTGTAACTTGTAGGGACTCGGGTGCTTAAAGGTCGGCAAAGACAACTTCTCGATCATAAGTGTGCTTACAACATTTGTGCAACTCTCGCCATCGACCACAACGCTACAAACCTTTCCATGAACATAACATCGGGTATGAAACAAATTCTCGTGTTGTGGTTCACCCATAGAGCTTTGCACACTAAGACTTCTCTTTACAACGAGCATTTCACCTTCAACAGCAAATTCTACTTCATCTTCATTTTCGGATGGATGTTGAACTTCTTCTTCGTTTTTGTCTACTTCATCCTCCGATTCAATCTCACCATTGGGAAGCATGATCATTGTGTTACGATTTGGGCATTGGCTTGCGATGTGCCCTCTCCCTTGGCACTTAAAACACTTAATATCGCGTGTTCGGGATTGAGTGTTTTCAATGGCCTTACCTTTGCTAGATTCGGCCATAGACTTGTTGGACTTCATGGGCACCGCAATTTCTTTTGATTGATTCGTTGAAACATTCTTACTTGTCCCTCGGTTCCATTTGGATACATTCGAAGAGGAATATCCTCATATGGCTCCTTTCATCTTGAGTTGTTTTTCGACCTTGATCGCCATGTGAACCATATCGATGATCTCCACGTAGTGTTGCAACTCAACTATGTTGGCTATTTCACAGTTAAGTCCGGCTAAGAAATGAGCCATAGTTGCCTCTCGATCTTCCTCCACATCCGCTCGAATCATGGCCACTTTCATCTCCTTAAAGTAATCCTCCATGCTTCTCGTCCCTTGTGTAAGATTTTGAAGTTTTTGATACAACTCCCGATGGTAGTACGAAGGGATGAAACGTCGTCGCATTACAGCCTTCATCTCGGACCATGTTTGGATAGGACGCTCGCCATTTCGCCTTCGGCTAGTTGTAAGTTGGTCCCACCACACCATTGCGTAGTCCAAAAATTCGATAGCAGCCAACTTAACTTTCTTGGCCTCAGAATAGTTATGGCATTCAAATATAAGCTCGATCTTTTTCTCCCACTCGAGATAAGCTTCGGGATCCGATCGGCCTTGGAATGAAGGGATTGACAACTTAATGCTTTTCAAGTCATCATCGAACCTCCCTCGATTTCGTTGGCCTCGGTTGCGTAGGCCTCTTCGTTGAACATTCGGATTGGACCCTTGATCACTTTCGTGTTCAATCGACTAGGAAGATTCATCATCTAAATCAGATTGCCGTCCTCGATTTCTCGGAGGGCTTAAGGGAGTTCTCCTTCGTTGGGCTCTTCCTTCCACACGATCAAGTCTATCTTGAATCGGTTCTAACTTTTGATTGAACAATTGTTCCACCTCGCATAGCAATGCTTGCAAATTCAAGTCTGGCACATTTCGAACAGGTTGCCTTTCTGCCATGTTTATTGTAGGGCTTCTTGATATATGAAATTATAACCTCACAACAAAAACTCACAAGTCACTCAAAAAGAAAATAATTCGGCACTCCACTCGTGTTTACACTCTTTAATGGCTTTTTCTTCTCTCTAATGCTCTCACAACACTCGTGCCTTTTTCCACTCAATTTCCTCTCGTGATTTCGTAAGCGACTCGTTGTGACCTTGTCGTAGTTCAATGGATCAGCTTCAAATGGCTTTACAAGGGATTGATGTTAGGTTACGGGTAGGCTAAAAGAAACAAGAAAGGCTTTAGGCTAAGTGTGGCTTAGAAGATGAATAGAAGAGAATGCCAAACTTACAAACTCGAAACACTTTTTTTTATATCGATTTTTTTTTCAATTGCGTGAAATTTCACTACGGGGGATATAAATTTTTTTTTTACGGATCTTTCACGTTCTTTTCGTCCGCACCTAGACCGTATACAATTTTTTTCTTTCAAATTTTTTTTTCTTTCGAATTTTCTTGTTTTTGTTTTTTTTTCAAATTTATTTTTTTCGAACTTTTTTTTACGTACCTATTTCAAAATGTCTTCAAATGCTCGTACTTCTCGTTTTAACCAGCTCTGATACCAAATGATACGACCTTGGATTAGTAGTTGAAACCGAGTCGTTTAGTTCCCGATCGTAAACGAAGAAGTATATTAGAAAAGAAGAAGATAGAATATATTTGAGTTCAAAGAAGTAAAGTAAGTCCGTGCAAAGTTGGATGTAGATTTGGTTTAAGTCGAAATGGTATGACTAGAATGGTCGAGTTCGGTTTAGGATTAATTAAGAAATGGTATTTGGTTTTGGTACGTTTTGGTATTTGGGAATTGGTACGAAATGGTAAGGGATTTGGTACGAAATGGTAATGGTTCAAAAAGGTCAAGAGTGAACCAACACTAAAGAAAAGTGTCGACCCGAAACTTATAGGACCAAATTGAGTTGGAAATGGTTGATAAGGACCTTGACCCGATACTTAGTAAAGTATGAACCAAAGGTATCAAAGGTGAACGCCACACTCGGGTTTAGGGAGTGATAAGTTCGAAAGAAAGACTCGGAAAGACGCCACTAGAAGCTAGATAAGTCTTACGGGTCCCGAACGAAATTTGAGAGAAAATGCCTCACAAATTTGGCAGCAATTCGTTACTTAAAAATGTCAAAAGTCCTTTACAAAGTGAAAATTCAGCTATTTATAATAATCACCTAAGCTAGCCGAATGGTCACTTACATTACTTAAAATTTAAGCAAATGAATCACTTAAATGGACTAATTAGATTCGGTTGAACTTGGAGCTCCAATAATCACCTTTTAGATGGATAATTGAACTTGGAACTTGAGTGAATAAATGGCAGCAGCTACATTCGGTTGATGTGCTTAAAAGAGCTCATTTAATTGGCAACCATTGCTGAAAAATTACCAGCAATTAAGGAGATGCTGAATAGTCACTTTGAGTGTGAAAACCAAGTTTTGAAGAGTCCTTGAATATGAACACCTTGAACCGAACAGCCATGATGTATCCAGCAATGTGTAAGCAATAAATTCGGCTGAATGGTCACCTAGAAAACTTCAAACAGTAGCCAACTTCATTTTCCCATTCATGCATGTGCCGTCCCCTTCATGTACCTCCTTTTAATACCTTTCATGCACCAAGGACGTTCATGGGTAATGTACCTGCAGCAACATTCATCAAATCAATCAAATACATGTTTAGACACATTAAATTAACACTAAAATTCTGCACATTAAATTCGGCAGCCTTAATACATAATTAAAACAAGTAATAAAGTTGACACATTAAAAACATGCATAAAAACATATTTATAGGCTGTAGGAATTAATATGACTTAATAACATGTAAGAAAAAAAATATATTTAACATGCTTATTTAAATTCGTCCAGATTTAAGACCAATTAAACAACAAAAATTAATTGAGCTGTAATAAACTAATTAAATGACGCAAATAATTAGTTCAGCTACTATAATAAAGGTCTTAAAGATATTGAGCTGGTTCGAGCTCATTGAACTTGAAGAAGCTGGAAATGAGCTAAATGAAGCTCCACAAAAAATAAAATTGAGCTACGTCCAGCTTGTAAAAACGACGAGCCTCGCTTATAGGCTGAAACAATAGCCGTTCTCGGGGGCGGGTCGTATCAAGAACTCAAACTTTAAGAATGATTCAATACTAAATAGTATTTCCCCGAGTCTTATATTGCTTAAGGTGAATTTTGATGAAGGATAGAAGCGGACCTTGACCCGTTACCTATATGGAGGTAAGAACCAAAGGTATAGGAAGATGGTTGAACGCCACACCGATTCGGTGATAAGTTCAATGGAGTTCGGATTGACACCACTAGCAAGCTAGATAAGTCGCTTCGAGACTCGAATGAAAGAAGGGAGGAGGTAACCTCACAAGAACAAAAGTTCTATTTTAATTGATCAAATTCTGTAACCTTTTACAATAAACAAGTAAGCTATTTATAAGCCTAAAATGCCTATTGATATTCGGCATCTATGTTGTTCACACTAACTTAAATTCTGTTCACACAGGTGATACGAACTCGTCTCGTGATGTTTTGAGTCGTATGTGTTGCCCAATCGTGAATTGAGTAAGGATGGATTCGTTTCGATTTTAAAATGAAAGAAAATAGAGGTAATGGCTTCAAACAAAGGTAATAAACAAAATAAAGAAGAAACAATAACAAATTAATTGGCTAAGACCGAAAATGAACCAACAATAACGAATTGTTGACTCGAATCTCAAAATGGTCTTTAGGTGTTTTTCGGTTAAAGGAAACAGGAAAGGAACCTTGACCCACTATCAACTATGATAGGAACCAAAGGTATATTGAACGCCACACCAAAGGTGATAAGTTCAGCAACAAAGAAAAGATGGACGCCACAAGCTATGCTTGATAAGTCAAATCAATTCTGAAAGAACAAAGAGAATTGGATAGCTCACAATTCAAATATAACATCTATATTCAGCCAAAAAGTTCTCCTCTCTATGGCTGATTACATCTATTTATAATGCTAAAACAAGGTAACCGAATGGTCAAAAACATCCACTTAATGTGCCATAAAAACTGATGTCTTTTCTTATTCTTTGAACCAAATAACTCCTTCCATAAAATCACTTTAATTCAGCTGATTTGAATGTCTTTAATGTCTTAGAAAATGACTCTTGAGTTGTTCTTGGCTAGTTGAATAGACACCATCTCTTAACCAGCTCCTTAATGACATTCAAAGGCTTGATTAATTTCTCATGAAAGCTCCAAAAACGGCTGGAAGTGGAAGAGTTGCTGCTGAATTTTAAAGGGCATAAAATGCTCTTTAAAAACTCCTTTAATGATTTTAAGCTCCCTTTATAACAGCCCCTTTAATTGTAACTCAAAAGAACTTGAACAACCACTTAATTAAATGTGTAACAGCCTTGAATTGTAACCACTATAAGCTAAAAAGTCACCTGCAATAAACACATTAAAATGAGTTTATTAAACAAATGAAAACACTTATTAATCATAACAAACATTAAACTTACTTAAATAAATGAATTAAAACATATATGCAATAATTATTCCAGCAACTAGTTTAATTAAAGAAGCATAATTAAATGAACTTAACCTAGGAACTAGATCAATTAAGAACAACACTTATTAAATAAAGTTCAACAAAAAAACACTTATTAATTAAAACTAAGATGAGTTGAATAAATGTCCAGCAACTCATTTATTAAACTAAGATGCTTAAATGCATGGTTTTGAAATGCAAATTTAACTAACATGAAAGTTACATAATTAAACTAACTTGACTTAATTTAATGATGCAAACTTAACTAACATGAAAGTTACATAATGCATGACTTTATTAAATGCAGAACACATATTAATGATGTGCAAACTATGACATAATTAAAAACACAAACTAAAATAACTAAAAATTAATGAATCAAAGTCCTTATTTTCCTGCAGCCAAATTGACAAACTAAAATTAAAAAAACTTCATTTTGCACTTGGGCCCCTCGAGTTTGGACCAATCTCGGTAGCATCGAGTTGTGTTGTAACATGATGCGACCGGGATCGTATCATTCCCTCCCTCTTGAAAACGATTTGTCCTCAAATCGGGCCACTTGCTCGAGAAAAAGTTTTCAAGATCATGACCCCCTTTGTTCATGATCCAGACAGAATTATTTTCAAAATTTTGAGAACCACAAATGGCTCGGTAAGAAAAAAAGGTCATTTGCATGCCATCCCTCTTTAGGAGGGTACCACCTAACATCGTCACCTACAAAACAATAAAAAAAATTAGTGACACAATGAAGGTTAAACACAAAAGAACTTTCCAGGATTTTAGTCACAACTTGAACAAATAAACTTAAAAGAACAACACATGAATCAATACCGGGATCAAAAATAGAAATTGGTTTTACCTTTTTCTTCGATGGAAACAAACCTGATTCACAAGGTATTTGAAGATTATAGTTTTGAAAATTAGAATTCCATGGTCCAAATCCCTTGAACAATGATATGGAACAGCATTCACCGGGATCAAAGACAAAGTTTTTGTTCACCATTTTAATTTGACCAAAAAAATTTGTGGCTAGTTGATACGACCACGCCTCGGGCACATTTTTCGATCAGCTCCATAAGTATTTCTTGCACACCCATGCGAGCTAAATTAGCTCAATTGCATCTCGCTGAGCTTCGTTTAGCTTGTTTCCAGCTCAATGGGATCATTTTGCTCAATTTGAGTTTATTTTAATTCTTAAATTTTCATTTGTTAAAATAAATTGAATAAGTTAGTTTATTTATTTATTCCAGCACAACTAAGTGTTAGTATTAAATTTATTAAAATTGGACATTTTAATTAGGTGTTTTAAATATGTTTTATTTTTTATGTTTTTTTAATGTGTCCTATTTTCATACATAGCATAAATATGTCTAGGCTATTACATCTATTTATTATGACGAATTTAATGCTGCCACTGCATGTTATAAATATGTCTGGACGAAATTAATGCTGCTGCTACATGTTTGGACGAATTTAATGTATGTTTTTAAGGTGTCCAGCTGAATTTAATTGTCATTACATCATTTAATTTGTTTTGCTACAACCGAATTTAATGATGTCTTAAATGGTGTCCAGTTGAAGTTAATTGTGGCTGCCGAATTAAATATGTCTAGTTAACCATTTAATGTTGTCTTAACATGAATTAATGGTTGTTGCATGCAGGTACATAGACAGCATTAAAAGAAGTGGTTGTTGCCGAAATTAAAATTGCTGGAATTAATGTGCAGCAAAAGCAATTATGGACGGCCATTCAATGGATGCTGGAAGCATTTAAGGAGCTGCTTGTGCTTTTCCATGTGGCCATTTAATGGACGAAATTAAAGAAGCTGCTTGCTGATTTATTGTGCAGCAAAGCCATGAATTAAATGTGATGTTCCACATGCAAGGAACGTCCACTTAATGAGCTGCTGATTTATTTTTTCGTGCACAGCAAGGGATCCATGAAGAGTTGCTGATTATTCTTTTCCATGAGCCATTTTCGTTCTTCTCAAATGCCATAAATGTGCCGTCCATGTGAGGGAATGTGCCTCTTCGTGGAGATTAAAAAGCTATGACTCCTCACATTTATTTGGCAGCCCATTTCTCTTCCCCAAGTTGGCCTTTGAGCTCCCCAAGCATCCATAAGAGCTTTCACACAAGTTGGACGAATTTAGGCCAATCTAAACAATTCTATTCAGCCATTTCAGCTCAACCATCACCTCATTAATTCAAGGCTATTAGAAGACATCAAATGGCTGTCCATTGACGTCTCCAAAGCTGGGAATCTTCAAGAAAGCTTCAAGGGACGTTCTAGGAAGCTACATGAAATTTTCAATTCATTTGCTTTGAAAATAAGCTGACTTTTTAGCTGCTCAAGTGTCCATTCGGCTAGCCTAGGAATTTAGCTATAAATAGTTTGCTTTGTAATTGTTTTGGGGTTAGACAATATACTTTTAAACTTTATATGAAATCTAATTACTTTGTGAGTTTGTTTTCAACTCTCATTGTTCTCCAAAGACTCGTCTGACTTATCAAGTAACCCTTGTGGCGTCAACCCGTCTTTCTATCCGAACTTATCACTTTAATCCTGAAAGTGTGGCGTTCGATTCGTACTGAGGTTCCTATCATTTTTGATAGCGGGTCGAAGTTTCTATCCACTTAACAAACCTTCCATTGACACCTTACCAACCTAAGCATTCTCATAAGTTACGGGTTAACACACTACTATTGTGTTAGTTCGGCTTTTGAATCCTTAGCCAAATTACATCCATTGTCTTCTAATTCATTTCCTAAACCAACAAAACCCTTTTGAGCCTAAATAATTCCTTTTCTTCTAGCCTATTTTGTAAAGCTTTCAAATTACTCCAATTCACGATCGGGCACATCTACGACTCGACTCTCCTTCCCGAGTCGGGGCACATCACTAGTAACTTATGAAGAACTTGAAGCACATTAAAGTTAAAATCATGCAACACATGTTTGAATCCATTAAGCAACAATATACAACAACCTCCAGAATCAAAAATTTGATTTTGACTTGGCAAGCCAACAAAATTCACATGTTTGGTTTTCGAACTAAATAAAGATAAAAGTTGAAGCAAATAGAAGGGGTCAACACATTGATTCAAAATACAATTTTGATACTCACCTTCGCTTGACATCAACTTAGGAACACAGGCTCCGGGTTTAAAAACATGGTTTTGATCGGTCGTTCCGTAACGTAACAAAAACTTCACTTTCACCAAGACATCACACATGCCAAATAAAGAAGATGTAGGCAAAAATAAATTCAAACAATCAAATCTCTCAAATCTCATGCAAATATACGAAGATCTCACACTAAGAGTTAAAAAATTTTCATTATCATCACGATCAAACAGATTGAGCATTTCACATGAAAGTTCTTTATCAAACATGATCAGATTTTGTATTTGTGGATTTAATCGAACAACATCAAAAGATTTTTCAACACAAAACTTATTGAGTGAACAACCCTTCATGCCTACACTTAAAACGAATTTATCAACCACAAATAGCGAGTAACAATTAACCAAATCAAAATAAGGATATCTTTTTAAAACTAAGTTATCAGAAATTTTATCAACAACTTTCAAACTTGATTGCCCTTATTCATTGACTAAAAACTCCTTACCTTGCTTACCTTTAAGCGCTTGAACCTTACCTTTTTCGATCAAATGGAATCGTCTCTCATCAGGAAGGTAATGAAGTTGAAACTTGTCATTTGAATCTCTAGAAACCTGGAAAGAAGAAACAATATGAGGACAACTTGCAGATTGGTTAGTAAAAACATTCCTCGCTTTTTCTTGTTGACTTTCATCTTTTCCACTCGTTTCTTTTTCAACTTCTCTTTCTTTTTCCACAATCTCTTTGTTTGTTGAAACTCACTTTCACTCATCAATTCTCTTTCATTTTCAACAACACTTGTTTCTCGCACTCTTTCTTTTCTTTCTCCAATCTTTTCTCTTTTTCAATTTTTGTTTCTTTTTCGGTTTCTTTTTCTCTCGTCACTCTTTTTCTTCTCTCAACTTTATTACAAAATGGAGATAATACAAAAGAATCAGAACAATAGACTTTTCGTTGGAAAGAAATGGAAGAATCTTCATAAGAGTCACGATCAACTCTTCGTGAATAAACCTCTATGGATGAGTTCTTATACGAAACACATTCACTTCTTCGTAAGGATTTTTCCGTAGATGAATACTTTGATGCATACGAAGAATGACTTGTACTTTCTCGTTCGTTACCTTGATAGGCTTCAAACTCATAGCTGGATTTATTTCGGCCTAAATTCCTTGAAGAATAGGAATCTGGATAAGGGTCTCTTTTCACATATTCGTCGAATGTTCGTCTCCTTGATGATCTCATTTCCGTCCTTTCATTTGGATAAATTTGCTCCCGTTGGGTTCTTGCTCGATGACTCCGCTCTTCGACACGATCCAATCGTTTCTTGATGGGTTTGAGTTTTCGATCAAATAGATGCTCCATTTCATGCGTAAAGGCTTGGAGTGTAAAATCTGGCACACTTCCTCTGACAATTCTTACAGGACGGAATCCAACTCCCTTGTCTGAATTTTTTTCCAGACTTCGTGACATTTTTTTAAGAACTCACAACAAAGAATCTCACTATCCACTCACAAAGAAATCTCACACACTTGGCTTTTATACTCTCGAATAAACTCACCACTCTCTTGCCTCTTTCCACTCACTCCTCCTCTCTAAGTTCTTAGGAATTATTTAAACTTAAAAGTAGTTGTTGTGGGTCGGCTTACAACCTTGATGTTTGGGCTTGGTAAGAATATTGTAGGACAAAGGAAAGTAGGCTTGAATCAAGAAATGAAAGGTTGGATGTGGCGAAATAGTAGAAGGTAGTAATAACAATAATTTGGGCAGCAAACAACAACAAAATTTCAAAACTAGCTTCTTCTTCTTTTTTCACGAATTTTTTTTTTCACGAATTTTTTTTTCACGATAATTTTTTTTTCAACTTGATATCCAATCTCTTGAGTTTGAATGGAAACCAAATTTTTTTTTGAATTTTTTTTTTGAATTTTTTTTGAAGAAACTACTATACCGTATTGCCGACAATGTCGATTCTTACTCCAAATTCGCTAGCTCTGATACCAATTTGATACGAACTCGTCTCGTGATGTTTTGAGTCGTATGTGTTGCCCAATCGTGAATTGAGTAAGGATGGATTCGTTTCGGTTTTAAAATGAAACAAAATAGAGATAATGGCTTCAAACAAAGGTAATAAACAAAATAAAGAAGAAACAATAACAAATTAATTGGCTAAGACCGAAAATGAACCAACAATAACGAATTGTTGACTCGAATCTCAAAATGGTCTTTAGGTGTTTTTCGGTTAAAGGAAACAGGAAAGGAACCTTGACCCACTATCAACTATGATAGGAACCAAAGGTATATTGAACGCCACACCAAAGGTGATAAGTTCAGCAACAAAGAAAAGATGGACGCCACAAGCTATGCTTGATAAGTCAAATCAATTCCGAAAGAACAAAGAGAATTGGATAGCTCACAATTCAAATATAACATCTATATTCAGCCAAAAAGTTCTCCTCTCTATGGCTGATTACATCTATTTATAATGCTAAAACAAGGTAACCGAATGGTCAAAAACATCCACTTAATGTGCCATAAAAACTGATGTCTTTTCTTATTCTTTGAACCAAATAACTCCTTCCATAAAATCACTTTAATTCAGCTGATTTGAATGTCTTTAATGGCTTAGAAAATGACTCTTGAGTTGTTCTTGGCTAGTTGAATAGACACCATCTCTTAACCAGCTCCTTAATGACATTCAAAGGCTTGATTAATTTCTCATGAAAGCTCCAAAACGGCTGGAAGTGGAAGAGTTGCTGCTGAATTTTAAAGGGCATAAAATGCTCTTTAAAAACTCCTTTAATGATTTTAAGCTCCCTTTATAACAGCCCCTTTAATTGTAACTCAAAAGAACTTGAACAACCACTTAATTAAATGTGTAACAGCCTTGAATTGTAACCACTATAAGCTAAAAAGTCACCTACAATAAACACATTAAAATGAGTTATTAACACACTTATTAATCATAACAAACATTAAACTTACTTAAATAAATGAACTAAAACATATATGCAATAATTATTCCAGCAACTAGTTTAATTAAAGAAGCATAATTAAATGAACTTAACCTAGGAACTAGATCAATTAAGAACAACACTTATTAAATAAAGTTCAACAAAAAAACACTTATTAATTAAAACTAAGATGAGTTGAATAAATGTCCAGCAACTCATTTATTAAACTAAGATGCTTAAATGCATGGTTTTGAAATGCAAATTTAACTAACATGAAAGTTACATAATTAAACTAACTTGACTTAATTTAATGATGCAAACTTAACTAACATGAAAGTTACATAATGCATGACTTTATTAAATGCAGAACACATATTAATGATGTGCAAACTATGACATAATTAAAAACACAAACTAAAATAACTAAAAATTAATGAATCAAAGTCCTTATTTTCCTGCAGCCAAGTTGACAAACTAAAATTAAAAAAACTTCATTTTGCACTTGGGCCCCTCGAGTTTGGACCAATCTCGGTAGCATCGAGTTGTGTCGTAACATGATGCGATCGGGATCGCATCAACAGGTATTTAACATGTTCACACAAATAGCATTAAAATCCAGTTCATGCTTGAAGATGGTACATGAATTGGCCGAACCATCATGATGCTTCACTTAATGCATTCATGCATCCTTAGCCTTGAAGAATCTCCATAATTCCATGAATGTGCAGCTCTTTAATGATCCTTGATAGGGGGTTGCACGCGGACCAAGATCGAGTTGCCAAGTTACGGGAAACTCCTACGAAAACCCTAAACAATCAGATCCGAAACGAAACAGAAAAATTAAAAGATTAGAACTTTGAATTTCCAGATCTGAAATAAAATCCCCAAATCAGCAAAGAATCAAATTGAGAATAGAAATAAGTGTTAGGGTTCTTGAAACCCTCAAGGAGATTGTGATTCTGCCCAATTGAACACCAAGATAGTTTTCCCCAAATTTCGACAATCTAATTTCACCCAAAAAGAGTATGGAAAACCCTAGAAATTGGCGATTTTTGGGCTGATTCCTTAAGATAGAAAAAGGCTGAAAACACAATAAGAACAGAAAATAGATTAGATAATGATTCAGCACAAGTAGAAATAAAGAAAGAATTGACAGTAAGAAATTAAAAGATAAGTCCTAAGAAGCCTTGAAATCTCGAAAGATCTCACAACTCCCTTCAAACGGCTCTAATCTCCCCTCCAAAGAATATCAATGGCAAGAAGAAGGTTGAAGATGGCTCCCACAATCACAAGATTGTTAAAACAACTTCTAAAGAAAACTCAAGAGAGAAATCTTGGAGAAAACTCAAAGAAAATTCTGCTCTCAACAAATCTGAAATTTTAATAATAATGATAAGTGTTTAACAAGGTGGACAGCCATGCCTTTAAATAGGCCTTATAACTAGTCCTAATCTAATTAGAAAACTAAAATAAAAAAATCCTAATTATTTTAATATGGAAATTCGGTCAAAGGTCATTTTATCTGGGACTCTTGGACTGAATATTGACATAAAAATTTAAACTAAGTAAATAAATAAATAAATAAATAAAAATAAAACTTTACAACTTGGGCCACTTTGACAATTTGGCCTGATTTTCAACTAAGTATGGATGGATTTCTTGATTGGGCTGGGAATTTGCTTATTGGGCCTCGCCTTCAAGAATTTGGGCTTTTGTGACTCGTATCATTCCCCCCTTCCTCAAAAAGATTCGTCCTCGAATCTGAAAAATCAAATGAACTCGACTTTCCTCTATCGAACGGGACTAATGGCAATTGAGTCCACTGAGAAGAATAGCCATGAGATAGTAAATAGCAACGGAAATAAGCTTGTAGTCCAATCATAAGCATAATAGAACAGGTATAACGCATGTGAATGGACAGATTCAGATTACCATGCAAACAATCTAATTTACTCACCACTGCCTCGTCAAATATTTGAAACAAAGATGGACATGTTTTAAGGCATTCAGTCGTCTCACATTGTTCCCACAAACCATGAATAAATTGCGAGTAATAAATCAAATGGTAAACATAATCGTCACAAGTAGGTATTTGAAAAGATTCACATGGTTCACAGAGTTGCATAATCATACCATGCATTAATCGACGGTCTATAGATTCAGTCACACATGCATTATCAAAAACAAGAATCTTTTTATCAACCATCAAAACAGATAGATCATCAATAAATAAAATAGGACAGTCAAGCACGTTTCGATCTAAGTGTTCATCAACACGATCTTTATCACTATCCGAGGAGTACAAAAGTGTTTCAAAGATTTCAAGCATCTTACCTCGATAAGCAGAAGAATAAGGGTCGATTTTACCTTTTTCATTTAAAACAAACCTTCGCTCATCGGGGGCATAGTGTAGTCGAATCTTCGTTGTTGAGTTAACGTTTGTCAAATGGAACTCAAACTTCATGTACAACCACATAAACTGTTTAAGGCACGAATATAAATTGAAAACAAATTTGGAAAATTTCGTTACCTTATTCTCCAAAACAGATTTGGACAAATTCAAGGATTTTACACAAGGTAAATCAAGAGAATAACAAATCACGCTTCTTTTCGTAATGACTTTATCAACCACAATCGAAGAGTAACAATTAATCGGATCAAAATGAGGGGATCTTTTAAGAACTAAGTCACCAAAAGTTTTATCAATAATTTTCAAATCTGCACTGGACTCGGTTTCTAAAATTTCCTTACCTCGCTTACCTTCGGGATCATGTAGTGTAATTTCATCTTTACTTAAGTTGATCGTATGAAAGCGTCTTTCATTTGAGAGGTATTGAAGTTGAAAGTTATCTTTCGATCTTTCGGGAACCTGAAAAGTAGCAACACAAGAAAAATTCATATCTTGGTTAGTGGAAACATTCCTCACTACCCTTTCCACGTCTTTTTCTTTTGTTTCTTTTTCTAATTCATTTTCTCTTCTTTCTTCAATTTCTTTTTCACTCTCAATCTCTTTTGCTCTTTTTCATTCTCTTTTTCTTTTTCCTCACTTGTTTTAACAGAATTTTTCAGTTTGATTTGGTCCTCATGGACTTGTTCCAGAGTGAGCGGCACTAAGGTGAGTTTCTTTCCTTGATACTTGAAAGAATACCTATTGGTACGACCATCGTGAGTGACTTTTTGATCCAGTTGCCACAGTTCTCCTAGCAACAAATGGCAGGCTTGAATAGGCATTACGTCGCACACAACTTCGTCTTGATACTTACCGATAGAAAGGCGATGCGCACTTGTTGAGTGACCCTAAATTGGCCTTCGTTGCTAAGCCCTTGTAGTTGATAAGGTTGTGGATGCTTGGTAGTGGTTAAGCAAAGCTTTTCCACCATCGTCGTGCTGGCTATGTTCGAGCAACTTTCACCATCAATAATAACTCTACAAAGCTTACCTTGTACGTGGCAGCGAGTATGAAAGAGATGTTCTCGTTGCTGCTCGCTCTTTGGTTTTGCCAAAGATGATTGTCCATGATCATGACAATCATCATCCATTCTAGGGACACGTTGAGGGTTGCACCTATGGGGCTGGTTGATGTGATCCGGCTCGGTTGATTGAGTCGATTCACTTGATTGCCCGATCATCGACGAGGAATAGTTGAGTTATCGGAAATAGGATGAAATAAGGCTAAAGATGCGGAAGCTTTCAAATGGTTTTAAAGGTTGGCTAAGGTGATGGTAAATTTATAAGGGTAGTAGGCTCGATTTAAGTATAAAAATAAGAAAAATGGAAGTTGATAAATGAAGGCTCGGTTTTGTAAAAAGATATTATAGTTGGGTAAAATCTAGGATAGTCGGTGGAATGGATAAATGAGCTTAAACACCAGAAACGATTCAACACTAAAAGTGTCACCCCGATTTCTATTCGGTTCAAGGTGGGATTGCGGAATTGTAGAAGGGTTGAACGCCACACCAAAGCAAGGTGATAAGTTCAAAAGAGAATGATAGACGCCACTAGCACGCTAGATAAGTCAGATCGAAACTCGTACGAATTTAGAGAGGAGAAAACTCACTCTTTGAACAAAGTTCATTCAAATGATCAAAAGTCAAAAGTCCTTTACAAATGAAAGAAAACAAATATTTATAGGCACATAGATGACCATTCAAATTCGGCATCTAGGTGTTCACACAATAATAAAAACGTTCACACTAATGTATTAAAATAGTTCATAAATTCGGCAGATTCATGCACTAGCTGAATGGACACTTTCTTCCCCCTTAGTTTGTGCATGAATGCTTAGTCATAAAGAAAGGCTTCAAGTGACTTGTATGTGCACCAAAAGGTTGTATTCATCTCCTTGGGACGTTCATGCACTTGTATGGACCATGTATCTTCATAATTAAACACTTTAATGGCATGTAAGTTCATAAATGGTAGCATGAACCTAGTAAATTCGTTCTCCCCTTTGTGCATGCACTTAATTCAATCAATGTGTTGAATTATTGAGTTAATTCCTTCCCTTGGACGTTCTTGAACCCATCCATGCATGTGTAGTAGCCTATAGGTCAATTCAAAGTGTGAACATGCTCAAGGAGCTCTATGGTCAACATAGAATTAGTTAGCAGCTACTTCTTGGCCGAATAAGTGCCTTGGAAAGTTAAGAGACAGCCACCATACATGCACTTAAGCCATTCATGCATTCTATCATCCCATGCATTTGATCCATTCATGGACTAGCCTTTAATGTCCATACATGCATTCGACACATGCATGAATTTGTAGAAACATTGCATCTAGCCGTACATGCACCAGCATTTAATACTTCTTCATTGATGAGTGTGGAATGCCCAAAAGAGATGTTTCTTCGTTCATACATTGTACCGTCCAAAGGAATGTACCTACATGAAATAAACAAGTCATTAAGACATCTCATGAACACTCATAAATTCGGCATGATGTGAACACATTAATGTCATGCATTAATTCGGCTATGTGAACATAATCAATTTATATAATGACAATGATATATTAATAACAAATATTAATATAAGACAAGTTTAATGCTTAAATGAATATGTGCAAATTTTATTTAATGTATTAAAGAAAAAATCGAGTTTAAACTAAAATGAGCTAAGTTTTAGCTCGTGAGCTAAAGTTGAGCTGAGGCTAAACTCCTAAGCTGAAGTTGAGCTAAGGTTTAGCTCGTGAGCTAAATATGAGCTAGGAGTGAGCTCGGTTTAGCTCAGGCAAGTTGGATCGAGCTTGAATAAGCTGGATTTGAGCTAGACGGAGCTCGTGGAGCTGGAAACGAGCTGGGATCAGCTTGCCAACATGTCAATGCTCGGCTTGACAGACTTGCTCGATGAAGTTCGCGGGGCGTGCTCGTATCATTCCCCCCTCTTTTAGGTGACTTGTCCTCAAGTCGAGCCATTTGTCCATGGGAGAACTTTGACTCATGCATGGTTTTCCTCGGTCAAATGGGATGGAAGATGTCACACAAACCTGAAAAATTCTTACCACAGCCAATAAAAAGAAACTCAAAGGAGTCAAATTCAAATGTGTTCGATAGTTCATAAAATATTCATTCAATCGAACATATGCCAAAAATCTCAATTGGACAAAGCAAGCATACATAAATTTATCAAAGAGTTTCGTTAGACCATCGTTACAAACATGAAAACTAAGTTGGATCAAGGGATAATTGGTTAAAAACGATGGTAGGCACTTAAACACATTATTCCTCATCCAAAACATTTTAATTTCTTTAATCGAATATAGTAACTCATTTGGTCCTTTGTCTTGCTCATGCAAGGTATGCCATGGCCAAAGGTATGCTAATTCTTCCTTTCGTTTTTGAGCAACATGAGGGGATTCTCCAAATTCCAACGTAATAATCACATCATCACAATTCCAAAAGGAAAAATCCATCACATCAAAGTATAAATAATTTCCAAACAACCAATCAATGGAATTTTCAACTTCAATCGAAGTGAGCAAAGATATTTGAAAATTTTCAGATGACTTACCTTGACGAATATGAAGAGAAGAAAATTGAGGATTGGGTTTACCTTTCTCAGTCAAAATGAATCTTCTCTCTTTGGAGAGATAACGTAAGACAAACCTATTACTTCGATAAATTTGAATAGGTGGTGACGCACCATGACATGTCTTGCTCCTCGAGGGGTGGAATTCACAAAAATAAGACGGGTTAGTATTATCGAAAACTATGGACTTAAATGGAAAAGGAAAGTTACCATGGAAATTTGATTCAATTCCAAAAACATAGGTTGGCCTTACCTTCTCGAAATGAAATGAAAATTTCAAATGTGGCCAAACAAGGTGATTAATAAATGAATCAAAATTGAAACCCAAATCATTGAATTTCACCTTCTTATCAAAAATTCGAACTTCAAGCAAACATAATTTCAATGTAAATGATGCAAAGCGCTTCATGTTTCCATAAAATGAATTCATGTAGCAAATACCAGGCTTGAACACATGAACTTGATTAGGAATTCCGACAAGCAACATATTAGAAGAAGATATAATCAACTCACCACACGAATTATATTTCACTAGTTTAAACACACATGTTGATTTGACAAAACCGAGCATACCAAAATGCAAAGGTTCATACTTCAAGAGTATTAATCGGAAATGCAAATCACTACATGGAAATTTCGCACAAAAACTCAAAGATTGTTCATGAAGAACACAATTGCACATATCATGTGAAGATCTTTTAACATGGATGCCAAACAAAGAATTTTTGACGAACATGCAACTTTTCAAACAGGCAGATTTATCACAAATCAATTGAGCAGGCATATTTAAACATAAAGATTTAACACATGAGTTCAAAAAGTTTGCAGGGTCAAACACATGAGAATTTTTACGTGACAGACTTTGATCAAACATGTTCAAAATTTGCTCAGGGAAAACTAATTCAATGTTGTCAACAAATTTGCCAATGTAGTAATCGTCATAAAAAAAACTGTATATGGCACCTTTTAAAACAAAATCGTTAACAACAGTAAGTGAACAAAAATTATCCAAATCAAGTGACTTTGATTCGATAAACAAAGAATCCTTACCTTCCTTACCTTCAATCGCAAGTGGGTGGTAGTCATTCGCGAACTTACCTTTTTCGAACAACCTAAAACACCTCTCGTTTGGATGGTAATGTAGATGGAATTGGTCGCACAAACTTCTAGGAACCTGAAAAGTTAACTCACAAGAAGATCGAACAGGTGGGTTAGTGGAAATAATCCTCACTTGCTCACTTGTTTTCTCACTCGATTCTTTTTCTTCTGGATCACTCATTTCTTTTGTTTCAATTTCTTTTTCATCTTCTTTTTCACTCTCAAATTTCTTTTCATTTCCTTTTTCATTTTCTTTTTGCTTTTCAAAGGCTTTTTCAAAGGCTTTTTCAAGTTCTCTCAAGATTCACTCATTTTCTCTCTTACTTGCCTCTTGCCTCTCTTTTCTTTTTATTTCATTTTCTTTTTCTTCTCTTGCTTTTTCTTTTCTTTTCTTTTCTTTGTTTTCTCTTTACAAGAATGTACAAAAGAACGATGAGAATACAAATCTTGTTCGAAAGATGAAGAACTATTTGCATATGATTCACAATCAAAACTTCGTGAAGAATACTCCGGGTAAGATTTCTTTGAAGATCTAGTAGGAGTATGTCTTTCTCTTCGAACGCCATCTTGGAATGAATCAAAATCGTAATCAGCTTCTCGTCTTCTCAAATTTCTTGATGAAAAGGACTTTCGATCGAAGTCACTTCTCGAATTCGCTGATGAATATGCGTCATAGTATAAATCTCTTTGTCTCGAAGTAGATGGCGAAAAGGAATCACGATAGGAACTTTTTCTTAAGTAGTAGTCGGGGGTATATCTCCGTGGGGTTCTTGGTTCCGTTTTACGACTTGAAGAAACTCGATCACTTTGGTCTCGTTTAGTCACCATTCTTCGCTTTTCTTGAACCAAATATTGGTATTCCGATTCGGTGAACTCTTCGTATGACATGATTTTTGTTGCTAAAAAGAAAATGTTAGATCATAAAACAAAATAAAAAAATGAAGTACCTCACCACAAACCTCACAATTTCGCTAGGAAAGAAAATTGGATAACACTCCACTCGTGTTTACACTTGTCTAATGGCTTTTGCTCGCTCTAATGTACTCACCACTCGTGCCTTTTTCCGCTCGTCTCACTCTCGTGAATTCGTATTTTGTTTCAAGAAGACTTATTGCGGCTTAGAGGGTCGGCTTCAAATGGGTTACAAGGGATAACGTCGGGTGTAGGGTAGGCTAAACAAAGAAAATAAAAATCAAAGTATGTGTGGCGTTTGGGGGGTAGAGGGAATGCTAAAATGAATGGATGCTCGGAAGCAACAAAAAAACAAAATAAAACTCACAAGACTTTTCACTTTTGTTTTTTCTTCTTTTTTTTAACTCGATTTTTTTTCACTTTTTTTTCCTTTTTTTCGATTTTTTTTATTTTTTTGAATTTCTTCTCTTTTTTTTTAAATCCAATACAATAGTAAACAAAATACAAGGAAGAGAAAAAAAATAAATTCCAACTCAAAAATTTTTTTTTGATTTTTTTGATTTCCTTTTTTTTCGTTACGAACCTACTCCGAGCTTGGTACGAATGTCGGCACTTCTCGTTTTAGTAGCTCTGATACCAAATGATGTGATCCAGCTCGGTTGATTGAGTCGATTCACTTGATTGCCCGATCATCGACGAGGAATAGTTGAGTTATCGGAAATAGGATGAAATAAGGCTAAAGATGCGGAAGCTTTCAAATGGTTTTAAAGGTTGGCTAAGGTGATGGTAAATTTATAAGGGTAGTAGGCTCGATTTAAGTATAAAAATAAGAAAAATGGAAGTTGATAAATGAAGGCTCGGTTTTGTAAAAAGATATTATAGTTGGGTAAAATCTAGGATAGTCGGTGGAATGGATAAATGAGCTTAAACACCAGAAACGATTCAACACTAAAAGTGTCACCCCGATTTCTATTCGGTTCAAGGTGGGATTGCGGAATTGTAGAAGGGTTGAACGCCACACCAAAGCAAGGTGATAAGTTCAAAAGAGAATGATAGACGCCACTAGCACGCTAGATAAGTCAGATCGAAACTCGTACGAATTTAGAGAGGAGAAAACTCACTCTTTGAACAAAGTTCATTCAAATGATCAAAAGTCAAAAGTCCTTTACAAATGAAAGAAAACAAATATTTATAGGCACATAGATGACCATTCAAATTCGGCATCTAGGTGTTCACACAATAATAAAAACGTTCACACTAATGTATTAAAATAGTTCATAAATTCGGCAGATTCATGCACTAGCTGAATGGACACTTTCTTCCCCCTTAGTTTGTGCATGAATGCTTAGTCATAAAGAAAGGCTTCAAGTGACTTGTATGTGCACCAAAAGGTTGTATTCATCTCCTTGGGACGTTCATGCACTTGTATGGACCATGTATCTTCATAATTAAACACTTTAATGGCATGTAAGTTCATAAATGGTAGCATGAACCTAGTAAATTCGTTCTCCCCTTTGTGCATGCACTTAATTCAATCAATGTGTTGAATTATTGAGTTAATTCCTTCCCTTGGACGTTCTTGAACCCATCCATGCATGTGTAGTAGCCTATAGGTCAATTCAAAGTGTGAACATGCTCAAGGAGCTCTATGGTCAACATAGAATTAGTTAGCAGCTACTTCTTGGCCGAATAAGTGCCTTGGAAAGTTAAGAGACAGCCACCATACATGCACTTAAGCCATTCATGCATTCTATCATCCCATGCATTTGATCTATTCATGGACTAGCCTTTAATGTCCATACATGCATTCGACACATGCATGAATTTGTAGAAACATTGCATCTAGCCGTACATGCACCAGCATTTAATACTTCTTCATTCATGAGTGTGGAATGCCCAAAAGAGATGTTTCTTCATTCATACATTGTACCGTCCAAAGGAATGTACCTACATGAAATAAACAAGTCATTAAGACATCTCATGAACACTCATAAATTCGGCATGATGTGAACACATTAATGTCATGCATTAATTCGGCTATGTGAACATAATCAATTTATATAATGACAATGATATATTAATAACAAATATTAATATAAGACAAGTTTAATGCTTAAATGAATATGTGCAAATTTTATTTAATGTATTAAAGAAAAAACCGAGTTTAAACTAAAATGAGCTAAGTTTTAGCTCGTGAGCTAAAGTTGAGCTGAGGCTAAACTCCTAAGCTGAAGTTGAGCTAAGGTTTAGCTCGTGAGCTAAATATGAGCTAGGAGTGAGCTCGGTTTAGCTCAGGCAAGTTGGATCGAGCTTGAATAAGCTGGATTTGAGCTAGACGGAGCTCGTGGAGCTGGAAACAAGCTGGGATCAGCTTGCCAACATGTCAATGCTCGGCTTGACAGACTTGCTCGATGAAGTTCGCGAGGCGTGCTCGTATCACTGGTTATCCCTATCTTCCTTAATTGGATCTCGATATTGATGTTTTTGATTCACTCGTACCTCATTCAAAGTAGTATTCAATGCTTGAAGTGTAGCATTTATTTGTGTGATTGCAGCAGTGTGTCTGTCTAACTGTTGTTGGACTTTCATAAGTGCATCATTATTATCACCTTTAGACATCTTCAAAACCTGTAAAAAATAAACACTCAACACTCAAAAATAAAAGTTAGCAAACCTCACCATTAATCACTCAAAAAGAAAAATCAAATTCTCAATGAGGTCGAATTCAATCTTGTGAGTTCTTTATCAGAGTTTATATCAACCAATTAGAGAGTGTGAACCAAACTACCAAAGAATCCTAATTTGCACTAGGATGCCAAAAACTGACGAGACACCAAGTGATTCGTGTTGCACCGAGGAAGGATTGTGCACACGTTTAAATCCTACTAACACAAGAAACAAGAAGGTGTTAGATATTTTAAAAGGATAATAAAAAGCAAACAAATGAAAACCTATAGCTAAGAATCAATAAAAATTGCTGAAAACAGAAAACCCGAAAAACTGTGGAGTAACTTGACAACTTCGTTCGAGGTGTTCCCGATCTCAAAAAATCACAAAATTAAATCTCGAATGTCCTTAAATATTTAATTTTTGATCTGGAAAGTTTGGGCACCAAACTCAACCCGCTGAAATTTTTTTAAATTTTTATTGGATTTCATCTTTTTTTCGATTTTTTGACTTTTTTGACTGATTTTTTTGCAGGAATAAATTTTTTATATTCAATCACAGTGCCACAAATATGTATGTAAATTTTCAGATCAATTTGACAACGTTTACTCACTCAAATAAAATTTTTTTGAAAGATTTTTCTGGGTAAAACTGCTGTTTTTGCTTTAAAATATTGAGATCAGTTTAGAAATCAACCAAGAACACCCAAAACGCCCAAAATCTGATACCAAATGATACGGGGTTGCGCGCGGACCAAGATCAAGTTGCCAAGTTACGGGAAACTCCTACGAAAACCCTAAACAATCAAATTCGAAACGAAACAGAAAAATTAAAAGATTAGAACTTTGAATTTCCAGATCTGAAATAAAATCCCCAAATCAGCAAAGAATCAAATTGAGAATAGAAATAAGTGTTAGGGTTCTTGAAACCCTCAAGGAGATTGTGATTCTGCCCAATTGAACACCAAGATAGTTTTCCCCAAATTTTGACAATCTAATTTCACCCAAAAATAGTATGGAAAAACCCTAGAAATTGGGGATTTTTGGGCTGATTCCTTAAGATAGAAAAAGGCTGAAAACACAATAAGAACAGAAAATAGATTAGATAATGATTCAGCACAAGTAGAAATAAAGAAAGAATTGACAGTAAGAAATTAAAAGATAAGTCCTAAGAAGCCTTGAAATCTCGAAAGATCTCACAACTCCCTTCAAACGGCTCTAATCTCCCCTCCAAAGAATATCAATGGCAAGAAGAAGGTTGAAGATGGCTCCCACAATCACAAGATTGTTAAAACAACTTCTAAAGAAAACTCAAGAGAGAAATCTTGGAGAAAACTCAAAGAAAATTATGCTCTCAACAAATCTGAAATTTTAATAATAATGATAAGTGTTTAACAAGGTGGACAGCCATGCCTTTAAATAGGCCTTATAACTAGTCCTAATCTAATTAGAAAACTAAAATAAAAAAAACTCCTAATTATTTTAATATGGAAATTCGGTCAAAGGTCATTTTATCTGGGACTCTTGGACTGAATATTGACATAAAAATTTAAACTAAGTAAATAAATAAATAAAAATAAAAATAAAACTTTACAACTTGGGCCACTTTGACAATTTGGCCTGATTTTCCAACTAAGTATGGATGGATTTCTTGATTGGGCTGGGAATTTGCTTATTGGGCCTCGCCTTCAAGAATTTGGGCTTTTGTGGCTCGTATCAATCCTACATCTCCCTTGGCTGAATGAGGCATTAATGTGCCTAAAATACTTGAATGGTCATCTTGAAAATGCATGAATCATGCATGAAACGTCCCATGTATTTTCCCCCATAAATATGATCCATGAATCTTCAAATACATGAACTTTCAGCAACTCCCTCTTGCATGAACGTCCCAAATGCATGTGCTCCTTTAAATGCCATCCATTGAACCTCAATTGTGCATGCACACTCCCATACATTGCACCAATCTGTTCATGAACCTGCAGCAAATTAAATCAGCAAGTTAAATGCATTTCAAACACATTAAATTAGCAGCATATGAACTCAATAATTTGCACATTAAATTTGGCCATACATATTAACAATTTCAGACATATTTAAAACATCATAATTAATTAAGTATTTAATTTAGATATAATTAAAACACTTAATTAATTATTTGTCCAGATTTTAACAAATTAATTAACTGAAAATAACAACTAATTCAACTAAAGACAAATTAAATGGTTTATTTCAGCAAAATAAATGCAAGCTAAAAATAAGCTCATTGGGTTAAGATTGAGCTGAATTGAGCTCGAATGAGCTGACTTGAGCTCGAGTGAGCTGGAAACGAGCTAAACGGAGCTCAACGAAAAGGAATTGAACTAATTCAGCTCGCATAGGTTTGCAAGCAATGCTTAGGGAGCTGGTCCAAAAGTGTGCCCGAGGCGTGGCCGTATCATCCCCTCCCTCTTTAAAGTGATTTGTCCCTAAATCGGGCCATTTGCTCGAAAAAATTTTTACATCATCACCAGCCCTTTTGTCGATGGAATTGGCATAGTTGCTCCCAAAAACCTGCAAATCAGACATGCCTTGAGTAGGACACAATTTATGTTTATACCCTCCCTCTTTAGGAGGGAACCACTTCGAAGTGTCACCTACACAAAAATTAAATAGATTAGTGACACCATGGTTTATAAGTTCAAAAGGTCTTCTTAAGATCTTATGCAAAAATTGAACAAATGAACCAATACCAGGATCAAAAGTGAAAGTTGATTTTACCTTTCCACAATGAGTTAAAAATTTCTTCGTTGGAGATATACCAAAAACAAGAAGCATTCGGGAATTATAATTTTGGACAACAAAAATCCATGACTTAAAAACTTTGAACAATGATGTAGAGCCAAAGCTTTGATTTAGCGTTTGCAACTTGTCATAGTTCAACAACTTCGTTTTCAAATTTAAAGTCATAACATCAAGCAAGCACAAATGGTTCACACATCTATTCACACATAGCGATAAAATTCGAAAAAGATGAGAAGATTCAACATATTTATTCCAAACAAAATTAGAGTACTCACCTTTATTTATCAACAACTTAAGATAACTTGCTCCGGGCTTAAACACACGGTTTTGGTCATTCTTTGTTAAAAACAGCAAAGGCTTTTTCAAACATGCAAAATTTATACAACAAGGCAGATTTGAGACACCATCTTCAACTTTAAGTGCACTAACCATTTTACATGTCATCCTCGTATCAAACAAACAAATCAAAGACATGCATGTTTTCAAGCATTCATGCATCTCAAATCTCATACGTACATTCTTGTTTAGACAAAGTAGTTTCTCATAAAAGATCAATGAGTGCACATTTTTACTCAAATCAAGCAGATGGAAAGGCTTATATGTTTTCTTATCTTGCAAATGCCGAATAATTATTATTTCACTAACAAACTCATCAGCATCACAATTTCCAAAAACGTTATTCTTCTTGCCATCATTCCACGCAAATATGATATCATCAATCAAAGAATGGCAAGTAACCACATCAAAATTCAGATCATTTTTAAAGGACAAATCATCAACAAGGTTTCCATCAACAATCGAATAAGGCAGAGGTGCTTTAAAATTTTCAACATTCATACCTTGCTCGTCTTTTGGCTTAGGCGAACTAAGATCGTTGAGAATGTTACCTTTTTCAACCAAGGTGAACCCTCTCTCCTTCGAAAGGTATTGAAGTCGAAACTTGTCAATCGATTCCTTGGAAACCTGGAAAGAAGAAAATTTACACGGCAAACTTGCAAATGGGTTTGTTAGAACATTCCTCACTTTTGCTCGATTGCTTTCTCCTTTTTCACTCTTCTCTTTTTCAAACTCTTTTTCAAACCCTCTCTCTTTTTCCATGACACTCGTTTCTTTTACACTCTCGTTTCTTTCTTCAATCTCACTCTCTTTTTCAATTTTCTTTTCTTCATTTTCTTTTTCACTCACTATTTTGATTTCTTTTTCTTTTTCACTACAATGTGCGGATGACACGAAAGAATCAAAGAGATAATCATTTGGCTCAAAGAAAGAGAAAATATTTTCATAAGCTTCTCGTCTATTTCTTCGAGAACAATCCTTTGGGAAGGACTTCTTTGAAGCATACGAGGAATAGCTCGTCCTTTCTCACTCATCTCGAGTGATTTTTGACTCGAAGTTTTCTTCTCGCGGTCTCGAAAGCCTTGTTGAATAGGAGTCTTGATATGTGTCTCTTCTCGAATAATGTCGTCGTGATGAACTTAACTCTATTTCTCGACTCGGTGGAGTTTGTTTCCGTCGGGCTTTTTCCTCCACTCGGTCCAAACGACTTTTTAATGGGCTTAGTTTTTCCTCCAATATTCGACCCACCTCGTTCACCAAGTATTGAAATTCATTGGTAGAGAATTCTTCTTGAGACATGATTCAAGAAAATGTTAGAAAATCGAAAGATAGAATAAATAGTAAATGAACCTCACCAATTCAAAATCCTCACCAATCTCTCACAAAGAAATAATGATTTTCACTCGCACTCGTGTTTAGACTCAATTTTTGGCTTTTTCTTTTGATGTATTTCACTCTTGCCTTTTGCCACTCGACCTCTTCTCTCAATTTCGTGATTTGTCTCGATAGACTTAATTTGCTGCTTGAGGGTCGGTTTTAAAATAGGTTACAAAGGAATGTTGTGGGTGTAGGGTAGGCTAATCAAAATAAAATCAAGGCTAACTGTGGCGTTGGGATGGGTAAATAATGGTAGGAAGGGAAACTTGATGATCGGAGTAAATAAGAGAAGAAAATAAAAACTCGCAAGACTTTTCACTTTTTTTTTAACTTGATTTTTTTTTGCTCACCTTTTTTTTTCTTTTCTTTTTTTTTGCTCGATTTTTTTCACTTTTTTTTGAATTTTTTTTTTCAATCAATTTTTTTTTCAAATTTTTTTTTGATTTTTTTTGTTACTCCAATACAATAGTAAGCTAAATACAAGGGAAAAAAATTAAATTACAACTCAAATTTTTTTGATTTTTTTTCACATTTCGAACCTACTTGCGGCCTTATTACGAACGTCGGTGCTCATCGTTTTAGTAGGTTTGATACCAAATGATGTGATCCGGCCCGATTGATTGAGTCGGGTTCACTTAAGATGCCCGATCGTCGATGAGAAGCTCGTTCAAATTTGTAGATAGATGGAGTTTGAATGTTTTATAAGCGCAAGGTAGGCAAAATGGGTTCAAAGGATGGGTTTTGTTTTGATGAAAGATAGGTTCGGTTTAACAAAGAATTAAGTTACAAAGATGATAAATAAATGGAAATGGATAAAGAACTCAAACTTTAAGAATGATTCAATACTAAAAAGTATTGCCCCGAGTCTTATATTGCTTAAGGTGAATTTTGATGAAAGATAGAAGCGGACCTTGACCCGTTACCTATATGGAGGTAAGAACCAAAGGTATAGGAAGATGGTTGAACGCCACACCGATTCGGTGATAAGTTCAATGGAGTTCGGATTGACACCACTAGCAAGCTAGATAAGTCGCTTCGAGACTCGAATGAAAGAAGAGAGGAGGTAACCTCACAAGAACAAAAGTTCTATTTTAATTGATCAAATTCTGTAACCTTTTACAATAAACAAGTAAGCTATTTATAAGCCTAAAATGCCTATTGATATTCGGCATCTATGTTGTTCACACTAACTTAAATTCTGTTCACACAGGTATTTAACATGTTCACACAAATAGCATTAAAATCCAGTTCATGCTTGAAGATGGTACATGAATTGGCCGAACCATCATGATGCTTCACTTGATGCATTCATGCATCCTTAGCCTTGAAGAATCTCCATAATTCCATGAATGTGCAGCTCTTTAATGATCCTACATCTCCCTTGGCTGAATGAGGCATTAATGTGCCTAAAATACTTGAATGGTCATCTTGAAAATGCATGAATCATGCATGAAACGTCCCATGTATTTTCCCCCATAAATATGATCCATGAATCTTCAAATACATGAACTTTCAGCAACTCCCTCTTGCATGAACGTCCCAAATGCATGTGCTCCTTTAAATGCCATCCATTGAACCTCAATTGTGTATGCACACTCCCATACATTGCACCAATCCGTTCATGAACCTGCAGCAAATTAAATCAGCAAGTTAAATGCATTTCAAACACATTAAATTAGCAGCATATGAACTCAATAATTTGCACATTAAATTTGGCCATACATATTAACAATTTCAGACATATTTAAAACATCATAATTAATTAAGTATTTAATTTAGATATAATTAAAACACTTAATTAATTATTTTTCCAGATTTTAACAAATTAATTAACTGAAAATAAACAACTAATTCAACTAAAGACAAATTAAATGGTTTATGTTAGCAAAATAAATGCAAGCTAAAAATAAGCTCATTGGGTTAAGATTGAGCTGAATTGAGCTCGAATGAGCTGACTTGAGCTCGAGTGAGTTGGAAACGAGCTAAACGAAGCTCAACGAAAAGGAATTGAACTAATTCAGCTCGCATAGGTTTGCAAGCAATGCTTAGGGAGCTGGTCCAAATGTGTGCCCAAGGCGTGGCCGTATCAGAAATCTTGGTCCAAGAAACCGAATCTTGCAGCCAAAGCGCATTGGACCTCCATTACGAGCATCAACGACCCAATTTCGGTAGGAGATGGATCACGAGCCCAAATTCTTGAAGGCGAGGCCCAATAACTAAATTCCAGCCCAATCAAGAAATTCCTTCATACTTAGTTGAAAATCAGGCCAGAATGTCAAAGTGCCCAATTTATAAACATTTTAATTGTTTAATTTAATTTTTTAAGCTGTAGGAACATCCATGTAAAATTCGTCCCCAAAACAACCCATATATATGCTTGGCCGAATTTTTGTTTATTTTATTCTATTAATTAGGTTTAATTTTATTAGTTACTTGTTAGATTAGGATTACTTGAGGCCTATTTAAAGGCATGGCCAGCCACCCCTTGTACATAACACTTAGATTCATTCTTAAATTTCAGATTTGAGAGAGCAGAATTTTCTTTGAGTTTTCTCCAAGATTTCTCTCTTGAGTTTTCTTTAGAAGTTGTTTTAACAATCTTTTGATTGTGGGAGCCATCTTCAACCTTCTTCTTGCCATCGATATTCTTTGGAGGGGAGATTAGAGCCGTTTGAAGGAATTTGTGAATTCTTTCGGGAATTCAAGGGTTCTTAGGACTTTTCTTTATTTCTTGCTGTTTCATTTTTATTTCTTTATTCCTACTTGTGCTGATTCTTTATCTCATTTGTTTGTTGTTCTTCTTTTGTTTTTCCAGCCATATTCAACTCAAAGAATCGAATTAAATCATCATTCATTGGCAGCAAAGAGTCGTTCTCAAAAATCCCCAATTCCTAGGGTGATACAGCCACGCCTCAAGTCCAACCTAGCTCGAGCAAGGAGCCTTTGGAGCTGCCTCAAGGTCCAATCACCCGATCACGAGCTAAACAATTCAAGGAGGCTGTTTCGGCCTTGGTAGATCAAGTTTGGGGCGAGACTTTGGTTGGACGCATTGATGAAGCTTGGACAAACTCGATGAGCCTTCCTTGCACCTTGTTACGAGCTGAATTAAGCTCCACTTTAGCTCATTAAATTCGAACCAGCTCAAAATTAGCTCAAAATAACTTAGTCAATCATATAGTAGCTGAAATAATTAATTGAGTTAGTTAAATTAGTTATTTACAAGCTTAATTAATTTTTGTTATTAAATTGGTCTTAAATCTGGTCAAACTTAATTACGCATGATATTTTAGTTATTATGACATGTTATTAATTTTGTCTTAATTTATACAGCTTATAAATATGTTTTTAAGCTTGTTTTTAATATGTTAACTTTATTACTTGTTTTAATTATGTCCTAAGGCTGCCGAATTTAATGTGCAGCATTTTAGTGTTAATTTAATGTGTCTAAACATGAATTTGAATTATTTGATGAATGTTGCTGCAGGTACATCATCCATGAACGTTTTTGGAGCATGTAGGGTATTAAAAGAGGGTACATGAAGGGGACGGCACATGCATGGATGGGAGAATGAAGTTGGCTGCTGTTTGAAGTCTCCTAAGTGACCATTCAGCCGAATTTATTGCTTACACACTGTTGAATACATCATGGCTGTTCGGATCAAGGTGTTCACATTCAAAGACTCTTCAAAACTTGGTTTTCACACTCAAAGTGACTACTCAACATCTTCTTAATTGCTGATAATTTTTCAGCAATAGTTGCCAATTAAATGAGCTCCTTTAAGCACATCAACCGAATGTAGCTGCTGCCATTTACTCCCTCAAGCTCCAAGTTCAATTGTCCATCTAGAAGGTGACCATTGGAGCTCCAAGTTCAGCCGAATCTAGCTAGCCCATTTAAGTAATTCATTTGCTTAATTTTTAAGGAATTTAAGTGACCATTCGGCTAGCCTAGTGGATTATTATAAATAGATAAATTTTCACTTTGTAAGGGACTTTTTGACATTTTAATTAGCGAATTGCTGCCAAATTTGTGAGGCATTTTCTCTCAAATTTTGTTCGAGACCCGTAAGACTTATCTAAGCTTTTTAGTGGCGTCTTTCCGAGTCTTTTCCGAACTTATCACTCCTTAAACCCGAGTGTGGCGTTCACCTTTGATACCTTTGGTTCATACTTTCCTAAGTATCGGGTCAAGGTCCTTTTCAACCATTTCCAATTCATTTAGGTCCTATAAGTTTTGGGTCGACACTTTTCTTTAGTGTTGGTTCATTCTTGACCTCTTTGAACCATTACCAATTCGTACCAAATACCATACCATTTCGTACCAATTCCATACTATTTCGAACCAATTCCCAAATACCAAAACGTACCAAAACCAAATACCATTTCTTAATTATCCTAAACCGAACTCGTCCATTCTATTCATACCTTTTCGACTTAAACCAAATCCACATCCAACTTTGCACGAACTTATCTTACTTCTTTGAACACAAATATATTCTATCTCCTTCTCGTCTATTCTACTTCTTCGTTTACGATCGGGAACTAAATGACTCGGACTCAACTACTAAACCGAGATCGTATCATAGGGTTTGGCCGATTGGATCTCCTTCAATTTGGGGATCAATTGATTGCTAGAAATTAGGCATTCTTGGCCGAATCGATCCCTTGGCAAATTCGCATCCGTTCCATACTTTCAATTCCGTTTGATTCGCTTATTCTATTTCTTTGTTTCTTGCTACTCTTTTAATTGAATTTGGGGAATTTCAATTCAATTCTGATTTGCTTTTAATCTTGTTCTTTGTTTTGAAGTCAGATCTGATTCATCTAGAGCTTTCATAGGAGTTTCTCGTGACTTGGCAACTCAATCTTGGGTGAGCTCATTGGGTTAAGATTCTATGTTGTTCACACTAACTTAAATTCTGTTAGTGTGAACAACTTGAGTAAATAAGCTCATTGGGTTAAGATTGAGCTGAATTGAGCTCGAATGAGCTGACTTGAGCTCGAGTGAGCTGGAAACGAGCTAAACGGAGCTCAACGAAAAGGAATTGAACTAATTCAGCTCACATAGGTTTGTAAGCAATGCTTAGGGAGCTGGTCCAAAAGTGTGCCCGAGGCGTGGCCGTATCAGAAATCTTGGTCCAAGAAACCAAATCTTGCAGCCAAAGCGCATTGGATCTCCGTTACGAGCATCAACGACCCAATTTCGGTAGGAGATGGATCACGAGCCCAAATTCTTGAAGGCGAGGCCCAATAACTAAATTCCAGCCCAATCAAGAAATTCCTTCATACTTAGTTGAAAATCAGGCCAGAATGTCAAAGGGCCCAATTTGTAAACATTTTAATTGTTTAATTTAATTTTTTAAGCTGTAGGAACATCCATGTAAAATTCGGCCCCAAAACAGCCCATATATATGCTTGGCCGAATTTTCGTTTATTTTATTCTATTAATTAGGTTTAATTTTATTAGTTACTTGTTAGATTAGGATTACTTGAGGCCTATTTAAAGGCATGGCCAGCCACCCCTTGTACATAACACTTAGATTCATTCTTAAATTTCAGATTTGAGAGAGCAGAATTTTCTTTGAGTTTTCTCCAAGATTTCTCTCTTGAGTTTTCTTTAGAAGTTGTTTTAACAATCTTTTGATTGTGGGAGCCATCTTCAACCTTCTTCTTGCCATCGATATTCTTTGGAGGGGAGATTAGAGCCGTTTGAAGGAATTTGTGAATTCTTTCGGGAATTCAAGGGTTCTTAGGACTTTTCTTTATTTCTTGCTGTTTCGTTTTTATTTCTTTATTCCTACTTGTGCCGATTCTTTATCTCATTTGTTTGCTGTTCTTCTTTTGTTTTTCCAGCCATATTCAACTCAAAGAATCGAATTAAATCATCATTCATTGGCAGCAAAGAGTCGTTCTCAAAAATCCCCAATTCCTAGGGTTGGCCGATTGGATCTCCTTCAATTTGGGGATCAATTGATTGCTAGAAATTATGCATTCTTGGCCGAATCGATCCCTTGGCAGATTCGCATCCGTTCCATACTTTCAATTCCGTTTGATTCGCTTATTCTATTTCTTTGTTTCTTGCTACTCTTTTAATTGAATTTGGGGAATTTCAATTCAATTCTGATTTGCTTTTAATCTTGTTCTTTGTTTTGAAGTCAGATCTGATTCGTCTAGAGCTTTCATAGGAGTTTCTCGTGACTTGGCAACTCGATCTTGGTCCGCGTGCAACTCTTTATCATTAGGACTTTGAATTTCCAGATCTGAAATAAAAATCCCCAAACCAACAAAGAATCAAATTGAGAATAGGAATTATTGTTAATAAGGGGTGGCCGGCCATGCCTTTAAATAGGCCTCAAGTAATCCTAATCTAACAAGTAACTAATAAAATTAAACCTAATTAATAGAATAAATAAAGGAAAATTCGGCCAAGCATATATATGGGTTGTTTTTGGGCCGAATTTAACATGTATGTTCCTAAAGCTTAAAATATTAAATTAAACAATTAAAATGTTTATAAATTGGGCCCTTTGACATTTTGGCCTAATTTTCAACTAAGTATGAAGGAATTTCTTGATTGGGCTGGAATTTGGTTATTGGGCCTCGCCTTCAAGAATTTGGGCTCGTGATCCATCTCCTACCGAAATTGGGTCGTTGATGCTCGTAACGGAGATCCAATGCGCTTTGGCTGCAAGATTCGGTTTCTTGGACCAAGATTTCCAAGATTTGAAATTTTGATTTTCTTGATTCTTGAAATCGCTCCAAACAGGAAAATTGGGCCAAGATTCAGTTTCTTGACTTTCTTGAAAACAAGAAAGTGAATCTTAATTTTCTTGATTTGAGCCCATCACCTTCTTGAGCTTGGGTTGGGCCTTTGTGACTCGTATCAGAAGTTATCTTTCATATGTGGCCAATGGAAGTGTTCTATCCAATGCAAAGGTGGTAGACCTTTAGGGGCCTCACGAAAAACATCCTCATAATCCTGCAAAAAACATTGAAACACACTAGGCAAATTTTCATTAATGTTAGATAGAGATAAATAATTTTGCCTAAACCTCACAAGGATACAAGGCTGTTCATTGAATAGGTCTCTCTGCACATCTTAATTTGTTGCAATTAAATTTTTCACTCTATTTTTACCACTTGCGGATTCACTCACCTTTGGGCCATTTAAATTTTGAATTTTTTCACTACTAGCCTCTTTTCTCTCTGTCTTTTTTATTTGTCCTTTCTCCCTCACCCCCTCACAAAATTTCATCATTTTTAATTGAGCTTTATATACATCACTGGGATTTAAAGGAGTAAGAGTGAATTTTCGGCCTTTAAACACAAGAGAGTATCTATTAAGCTTGCCTTGGTGTGTAACATCACGATCAAATTGCCAAGGCTGTCCAAGGAGCAAGTGTGCCGCATGCATTGGGACCACATCACACCATACCTCATCCTCGTAATTCCCAAGCTTAAAAGTGATCAAGGACTGTTTTGTAACTTTAACTTCTGAGCATTCATTAAGCCACTGAAGGTGATACGGCTTAGGGTGCTCGATACAAGGTAACTTTAAGGAATCCACCAAATAGTTGCTAACTACATTCGAACAACTCCCACTATCAATAATAAGTGAACATAAGTTACCTTTTATAAAACACCTAGAATGGAAAATATTGGTCCTTTGGTTATCACAATCGTCTCCCATTTGGATGTTAAGGGTGCGGTAGACTACCATCTTATTTTTTCCTCTTTTTTTTATGAAATACCTGTAAAACAAATACTCAACACTCAAAAGAAAAATTAGCAAACCTCACCGTTAGTCACTCAAAAAGAAAAATCAAATTCTCAATGAGGTAGAATTCAGTCTTGTGAGTTCTTTAGTAGAGTCTATATCACCAATTAGAAAGTGATGCGAACCCATCCCGGAAACATTTTCGATCAGCTCATTCAAGCTCAATTCAACTCATTGAGCTCGTTACTAGCTTTTTAGCTCATTCAATTTAATTTGCTGGAATAAATAATTGCTGCTAGTTAATTAGTTTAAGTTAATAAATTTGTTTAAAAATCTGGACATATTAATTTCCATGATAAATATGTTTTATTTAATGCATACTTTAATTTGTCTTAAGTCTATTTAATGTGTTTTGTCGTAGTTAATGCTGTTATTTAATGTGTCTGGATGAATTTAATGCTGCTACTTAATGTGTTTTTGCTGCTGTTGTTTAATGTGTCTTAAGTGCTTTAAAGTGCCGAATTTAATGTCTCATTGTTGACTTAATATGCTTGAATTCAGCCGAATTAATGAACCACTTTAATGTGTCTTGTGGCTGCCAAATTTAATGTTAACTTAATTCGTGTCCAGCCGAATTAATATGGTTAATTAATTTGTCTTGGTTCAAGCATGAGATTAATTATGTTCAAAAAGGGCTGCCGAAATTAATTGTAATGTGCATGCATTATTTGACCGAATTTATTAATTGTCTGCAGGTACACTCCCTTGGATGGCATTAAAGGAGGCATGCTGGAAGGATTTAATGTGCAGCAAAGACATATATTAAATGGGCTGTTCCACATGCAATGGACGGCCATTTAATGAGCTTTTGAAGAAAACATGCATGAAACGTATTAAAGAGATGGGTTGCTGATTACTATTTTCTAAGCATCTCCTCGAGAAGTTCAAAGACCAAAGGAGCTGATGCTTCCTAATTCCAAACTGACCGGCCCAATCTCCAACCAGTTTTAAAAGCTTTTACACTTGCTGAAACTAATGACCATTCGGTTGAGAGCTTCCACACACTAAGGGCTATTCAGTTTCGTCCGTTCACATTGCATGACTTTTCAATCTTCTTCCTTCATATCGAGTGACTATTGAAGAGTTCCATGCAGCCTCATTATAACCAAGAATATTCGGCTGAACCAAGGCAGCTCAATTACTACATGCATTCATCTTCTCAAATACATTTGCTTAAGCCTTAAGCTGGCCATTGGAGCTTCCTATTCAGCTAAACTTTATTATGACAATTTAGTGTTTTATTTCTAGATTTTTCTAGCCTTTTCTAGCCTAATTAATTACTTAGATATTAAATCTTTGCCTAGGCCATTTGGCTACCTAGCTGAACATTATAAATAGTTTACTTGTTTATTGTAAAAGGTTAGTGATATGAGTTGTGCATGGACCAAGATCGAGTTGCCAAGTCACGAGAAACTCCTATGAAAGCTCTAGACGAATCAGATCTGAATTCAAAACAAAGAACAAGATTAAAAGCAAATCAGAATTGAATTGAAATTCCCCAAATTCAATTAAAAGAGCAGCAAGAAACAAAGAAATAGAAAAAAACGAATCAAACGGAATTGAAAGTATGGAAAGGATGCGATTCTGCCAAGGCATTGATTCGGCCAAGAATACCTAATTTCCAGCAATCAATTGATCCCCAAATTGAAAGAGATCCAATCGGCCAAACCCTAGGAATTGGGGATTTTTGAGAACGACCCTTTGCTGCCAATGAATGATGATTTAATTCGATTCTTTGAGTTGAATATGGCTGGAAAAACAAAAGAAGAATAGCAAACAAATGAGATAAAGAATCGGCACAAGTAGGAATAAAGAAATAAAAACGAAACAGCAAGAAATAAAGAAAAGTCCTAAGAACCCTTGAATTCCCGAAAGAATTCACAAATTCCTTCAAACGGCTCTAATCTCCCCTCCAAAGAATATCGATGGCAAGAAGAAGGTTGAAGATGGCTCCCACAATCAAAAGATTGTTAAAACAACTTCTAAAGAAAACTCAAGAGAGAAATCTTGGAGAAAACTCAAAGAAAATTCTGCTCTCTCAAATCTGAAGTTTAAGAATGAATCTAAGTGTTATGTGTACAAGGAGTGGCCGGCCATGCCTTTAAATAGGCCTCAAGTAATCCTAATCTAACAAGTAACTAATAAAATTAAACCTAATTAATAGAATAAATAAAGGAAAATTCGGCCAAGCATATATATGGGCTGTTTTTGGGCCGAATTTTACATGTATGTTCCTAAAGCTTAAAAAAATTAAATTAAACAATTAAAATGTTTATAAATTGGGCCCTTTGACATTTTGGCCTGATTTTCAACTAAGTATGAAGGAATTTCTTGATTGGGCTGGAATTTGGTTATTGGGCCTCGCCTTCAAAAATTTGGGCTCGTGATCCATCTCCTTCCGAAATTGGGTCGTTGATGCTCGTAACGGAGATCCAATGCGTGTTGGCTGCAAGATTTGGTTTCTTGGACCAAGATTTCCAAGATTTGAAATCTTGATTTTCTTGATTCTTGAAATCTCTTCGAACAGCATAATTGGGCCAAGATTCGGTTTCTTGATTTTCTTGAAAACAAGAAAGTGAATCTTAATTTTCTTGATTTGAGCCCATCACCTTCTTGAGCTTGGGTTGGGCATTTGTGACTCGTATCATTCAATGATATAGGAATGCGTACGGACCAAGATCGAGTTGCCAAGTCATGGGGAACTCCTACGAAAATCTAACGAATAGATCTGAAATCAAACAAAGAACGAGATTAAATCTGGAAAATTAAAATCTGGAATAAGAACCCTAAAAATCAGCAAGATCTAATCAAGAAATGAAACACTTATGAAAGAGGTTTCTTGAAACCAAGAACACGAAATTGATTCCCAAGAATGAACTCCCACAAGCCGAATCTGTCAAAGAACACCAAATCAGTAAGCAAATTAGATCGACCAGAATTTCTTGAAACAAATTAGGGTTTATGCGTCAATGAGAAAGAAAGAAATTGAAGGCATAAAACGGCTATTGAGGCTGAAAAAAGTGAGGGCGATCTGCTCAATTGACCACCACGAAAGTTTCCCCTAAGTTTCGACAACCAAATTCACCCAAGAAGAATAAGTGTGAATTCGGCAAGAACCCTAGAATTTGGGGATTTAGGGCTGATTGTCGAACTCCAGCAAAAAGTGAAATTGATCAATTCTTTAAGATAAACGAGGGCTGGAAACACAAATAAAACAGGAAATAGATTAGAATTGAGATTCGGCACAAGTAGAATTAAATAAAAGAAATTGAACAGCAAAAATTAAAGGATAAGTCCTAAAGATCCTTGAAATCCCGAAAGATTTCACAAATCTCTTCAAACGGCTCTAATCTCCCCTCCAAAGAATATCGATGGCAAGAAGAAGGTTGAAGATGGCTCCCACAATCAAGAGATTGTTAAAACAACTTCTAAAGAAAGCTCAAGAAAGAATTCTTGGAGAAAACCCCAAAGAAAATTCTGCACTCTAACAAACTGAAATTTAATGTATTGAATGATAATAAGATGTGTTTACAAAGGGTGGCTGGCCAATGCTTATATAGGCCTCCAACAAATCCTAATCTCACAAGTAACTAATAAAAAATTAAACCTAATTAATAAAATAACAAGGTAAATTCAGCCATGCACTTATATGGGCTGTTTTGGGCCGAATTTTACATGTAATGCTCCTAAAGATTAAAAAATTAAATTAAACAAGTAAGATGTTTACAAATTGGGCCCTTTGACATTTTGGCCTAATTTTCAACTAAGTATGAAGAAATTTCTTGATTGGGCTGGATTTTGGTTATTGGGCCTCGCCTTCAAGAATTTGGGCTCGTGATCCATCTCCTACCAAAATTAGGTTGTTGACGCTCGTAATGGAGATCCAACGCGCTTTGGCTGCAAGATTCGGTTTCTTGGACCAAGATTTCCAAGATTTGAAATCTTGATTCTTGAAATTGCTCCGAACAGCAAAATTGAGCCAAGATTCGGTTTCTTGATTTTCTTGAAAACAAGAAAGTGAATCTTGATTTTCTTGTTCTCTCATGTATGCATCTAAGGCCTTGCTAACAAGCTCTTGAATGGTCCCATTTAGTTTCAAGGGCCACATCTATACAGCCACACTAATTTCCTTCTATTTTCTTTGTTTGTTAGCCTACCCGATCCTAAAATATTACCCTACCAAGCCACATCTATTTTGTAAACCGACCCCAAAGGATTTTGATTTGTCAAACTTAGTTTGCGGAGAATTTTGGGAAGTGAAAATCGAGTGGTAAAAGGCAAGAGAGATTAGTGAGACTATTAGAGAGTAGAAAAGCCAAGGTGAGTGTTTATTCTTTGTGAGTGATTGGTGAGTTCTTGTTGTGATTCTTTAAAGAACTTTTAAAAATGTCACGGAGCCCGGAAAGGAATCCAAACGAGGGAGGTGGATTTCGTCCAATAAGAAACGTTGGAAGGGGAGTGCCGGACCTCACTTTGCAAGCCATTATGCAAGAAATGGAGCGATTGTTTGATCACAAGCTTGAACCAATCGAAGACCGCCTATATCGAGTCGAAACCCGAAGGTAACGCGAAGCGACTCCGGAAGATGCAAGGCGAGAACGAGAGCAACCAATTGACAACTATTGATACGAGTCACAAAGGCCCAACCCAAGCTTAAGAAGGTGATGGGCTCAAATCAAGAAAATCAAGATTCACTTTCTTGTTTTCAAGAAAATCAAGAAATCGAATCTTGGCCCAATTTTGCTGTTCGGAGCAATTTCAAGAATCAAGATTTCAAATCTTGGAAATCTTGGTCCAAGAAACTGAATCTTGCAGCCAAAGCGCGTTGGATCTCCATTACGAGCGTCAACGACCCAATTTTGGTAGGAGATGGATCACAAGCCCAAATTCTTAAAGGCGAGGCCCAATAACCAAAATCCAGCCCAATCAAGAAATTTCTTCATACTTAGTTGAAAATCAGGCCAAAATGTCAAAGGGCCCAATTTGTAAACATCTTGCTTGTTTAATTTAATTTTTTAATCTTTAGGAGCATTACATGTAAAATTCGGCCCAAAACAGCCCATATAAGTGCATGGCCGAATTTACCTTGTTATTTTATTAATTAGGTTTAATTTTTTATTAGTTACTTGTGAGATTAGGATTTGTTGGAGGCCTATATAAGCATTGGCCAGCCACCCTTTGTAAAAACATCTTATTATTATTATTTCTATCAAATTTCAGATTTGTTGAGTGCAGAATTTTCTTTGGGGTTTTCTCCAAGAATTCTCTCTTGAGTTTTCTTTAGAAGTTGTTTTAACAATCTTTTGATTGTGGGAGCCATCTTCAACCTTCTTCTTGCCATCGATAGTCTTTGGAGGGGAGATTAGAGCCGTTTGAAGAGATTTGTGAAATCTTTCGAGATTTCAAGGATCCTTAGGACTTATCCTTTAATTCTTGCTGTTTTCGATTTCTTTCTTTATTTTTCTTTGCTTATACTTGTGCCGATTTCTAATCTAATATTTTGCTGTTCTTGTTTGTTTTCCAGCATTGATTAAACTCAAGATCTCATCGTTTAAGTTGTTCTCCTATTGGCAGCACCCATTTGAACCCAACAATCCCCAATTCCTAGGGTTTGGCCGATTGGATTTCTTTCAATTTGGGAATCAATTGATTCCTGGAAATTGGGCATTCTTGGCCGAATCAATTTGTTGACTGATTCGCAATCTTTCTATACTTCCAATTTCGTTTGATTCATCTATTCTATTTCTTTGTTTCTTGCTGCTCCTTTAATTGAATTTGGGGATTTAATTTCAGATCTGATTAGTTTAATCTTGTTCTTTGTTTTAATTTTCAGATCTATTCGTTTAAAGCTTTCGTAGGAGTTTCTCGTGACTTGGCAACTCGATCTTGGTCCGCGTGCATTCCTCTATCAACTATGATGAAGAAGAATCTGAAGGTGATCACTTATCTGAACAAGGAAACCCTCAACGGTTCCAACGAAATCGAGTCCCAAGAAATCGAGACCGTCCGGATGACAATCTCAAAAATATTAAGATGTCTATTCTGCCGTTTCAAGGGAAGAATGATCCCGAATCTTACTTGGAGTGGGAAAAGAAAATGGAACTCGTCTTTGAGTGCCATAACTACTCAGAAAATAAAAAGGTAAAGCTCGCTGCCATTGAATTCTCGGACTATGCGATCGTGTGGTGGGATCAATTGGTGACTAGCCGAAGGAGGAATGGGGAGAGGCCTATCTCTACGTGGGCCAAAATGAAGGCCGTTATGCGCAAGCGTTTTGTTCCCTCCTATTACCATCGGGAGTTGTGATGCAATCGAGCCCCATGAGTTATCAAGTGCGAACGATGTTTCCCTCGAGCTGCCTAAAGGACCTATTACCAGAGCTAGGGCTAAGAAGTTTAAAGACACAATTTCAGCTTTGGTTGATCGGGTTTGGGGTGAATCCATGGCCAGTCTACTTGAAAACTCATGGACCAGCAAGATGAGCAAACCGTGCACTTTACTTCAAGCTCTTCCAGCTTAATTTTTAACAAGCTCGTTTTTAGCTTATTCATTTTTTTGAAATAATTAATTAAATTGTCTTAGTTGCTGTTGAGTTTAATTTGAGTCTTAGTTAAATATTTCTTGGTTCAGCCAAATTAATGTGTGAGATTTAAGCTAAGTAAATTTGTTGAATTTGCTAGGACAACGTACATGGACGGCAAAGAAGAGGTGGATTGCAACATGCATAAAAGCCGAATTGATGTGGAGGTGAACGACATGAAATTAAGGAAGCATTTGACCAACATCATGCATAATTCATGGGAGAATTTGAGGAAGCATTTGACCAACATCATGCATAATTCATGGAAGAATTTGAGGAAGCATTTGACCAACATCATGCATAATTCATGGAAGAATTTGAGGAAGCATTTGACCAACATCATGCATAATTCATGGAAGAATTTAAGGAAGCATTTGGCCAACATCATGCATAATTTATGGAACAAATTGAGGAAGCACCATGGCCGAATTTGGCTTCCAATTTTGCCCATTCGGCTACCCTTTTGTTTTGCCTATAAATATGTGTTAAATTTCATTGTAAAGCATCAAGAACCTTGAATTAATGTTTTTACATTTTGAGAGATTGTTTACAACTCTCATTGTTCTCCAAAGACTCGTTTGACTTATCAAGTAACCCTTGTGGCGTCAACCCATTCTTCTTATCCGAACTTATCACTTTGTACCCAAAGTGTGGCGTTCAAGTTATACCGAGGTTCCTATCATACTTGATAGTGGGTCAAGGTTCCATTCTATACTTCCGCAAATCCACCTTAACCAAATAGAAATCGGGGTGATACTCTCTAGTGTTGGATCATTTCTGGAGTTAAGTCCATTTTCTCCATTCCCACAAATTACCGCAAAATTAACTATCCATTTTATTCGTTTTTCTTTATCCTTTACTCCCATTCACGACCGGGCAATACATGCGGCTCGACACATCCGTAACCGGGTTTGTATCATCTGGTATCAGAGCTAGCCGAATCGGAGTAAGAATCATCTTTGATATTACGGTTTTGTAAAAAAAATCAAAAAAATGCCTATGGTCTAGGCGCGGACGAAAAGAACGTGAAAGATCCACAAAAAAAAGTCTGGAAACCCTTCTACAAAATTTTTTTTAGAATCATAATCTACACTCCTTTATACCCCTTTGAGTGAATTTTCACGCTTTCAAAAAAAATGGTATCCAATTTATTTTTTTTCTTTCTTTCTTCTTTTGTATTCGGTATTAAAAAAAAGAGAAATTCAAAAAAAAATTCGGAATTAAAAAAAAAGTGATTGAAATTCATTTTAAGTTTTGTTTGATAGCCTACCATTTCCGACATCATTACCCACCAAGCCAACTCAATTTTGTAAGCTGACGCCAAACGGTATTGATTCGTCTATCTAGTTTGCGAAGAACTTCGAGAGGCAAAAATCGAGTGGTAAAAGGCAAGAGCGATTGGTGAGACCATTAGAGAGGAGTAAAAGCCAAATTGTGTGAAATTTTCTTTGTGAGGAATTGGTGAGAATTTTGTGGTGAGGTATTTAATTTTCTGTTATTATTATTATTATTTTTAACATTTCTTCTTTTAGTATATAATCATGTCTCAAGATACCGAGCAAAACGTGGTGGGAAGACCTGAAAGGCTCTCTTTTAGGCTTTTTTTCGAATGAACTCACGCTCTCTTGCCTTTTACCACTCGACCTCGTCTCACAAATTCGTAATTTGTCTCGATAGACTTAATTTGCTACTTGAGGGTCGGTTTCAAAATGGGTTACAATGGATAATGTCGGGTGTAGGGTAGGCTGAACAAAGAAGAAAATTGGTTTAAAATGTGGCGTTGAAATGGTAAATAATGGTAGGAAGGGAAACTTGATGATCGGAGTAATAAGTGATAATGATAAAAACTCGCAAGACTTTTCACTTTTTTTTAACTTGATTTTTTTGCTCACCCTTTTTTTTTTCTTTTCTTTTTTTTTGCTCGAGTTTTTTTTTCACTTTTTTTTTGAATTTTTTTTTTCAATCAATTTTTTTTCGAATTTTTTTTAATTTTTTTTGTTACTCCAATACAATAGTAAGCTAAATACAAGGGAAAAAAATTAAATTACAACTCAAATTTTTTTTTGATTTTTTTCACGTTTCGAACCTACTTGCGGCCTTATTACGAACGTCGGCGCTCCTCGTTTTAGTAGCTCTGATACCAAATGATGTGATCCGGCTCGGTTGATTGAGTCGATTCACTTGATTGCCCGATCGTCGACGAGAAGTTTGTTCGATTTTGTAGATAGATGGAGTTAGATGATTTTTTATAGCGAAAGTTGAGAAAATGGGTTCAAAAAATGGTTTGGATAGATGTTTGATAGGCTCGGTGAAATAAAGAAATATTGTTTATAATTTAATAGTTAAAATGGAATGGAAAAATAGAACTCAAGCGAAGAACGATTCAATACTATATGAAGTATTGCCCCGGGACTTATATTGCTCAAGGTGGATTAAATGGATTGTCGAAGATGGACCTTGACCCGTTACCTATAGAGAGGTAGGAACGAAAGGTATATAAAAGGTGGATGAACACCACACCAGGATGGTGATAAGTTCAAGAAGTCGGGTTGACGCCACTAGCGAGCTAGATAAGTCAGAACGAGACTCGTACGAAATAGGATAGGAGGAAACCTCACAATCAAGTTTTCAATAATCAAATTCTGTAACCTTTTACAATAAACAAAATAAACTATTTATAGGCTCTCTAATGCCTATTAAAATTCAGCTACTAATGTGTTCACACAACAATTAAAAATGTTCACACTTCAAGCATTAAATCTTTGTTCATGGATAGTGTAAGTTCATGCATGGTTGAATAATCATGTTTCTTCCCAAAACCCGTTCATGCATGCTTAACCAATAAGAAAGCTTCCTTGTTCCATGAATGTGCATCTTCAATTCATATCCAACCCCTCTTGGACGAATGCTAGGTGCATGGGTCATGCATCTCTCTTAATTAAAACTTTAATGATGGGCTGGTTCATGAATGGAAGCATGTACCTTGTAAATTCGTTCTCCCCTTTGTACATGCACATTATACATTCAATGTGATGAATTAAGGTAATATTCCCTCCCTTTGGACGTTCATGAATCCACCCATACATGTATAGGAGCTGATTGGTCAAATTGAGGTGTGAATGGCTTAGATGCTGCCTTGGGAATACGATCGGCCAAGCTTGTGCTTTAAGTTGCTGGACACCTTTTGGCCAAATAGGTGCCTTGGGGAGCCAAATGGATCAGCCACCATTCATTGAAAGAGGCCTTACATGCACCGTCCCATACATTGAACCTATCATGCATGAACCTTGTTTAATTACTCTCCAAATTCAACTCACCTACAAAAACACATGAACCAAAATTAAATCACATAAAATTCAGCTAAACAAACATTAATATAATTTACACACACTAATTAAACATAAATTAAATTAGACAAATTTAATAAAGTCTTAACAAGACATATTAAATTCGGCCAAGACACATTTAAAACATGTAATAAGTCAAAACATAATTATAAGCTGTAGTAATTTAAGCTAAATTAATAAATTACTTAATTTATTCAGACATTAAAATAAATGAGTTGAAATAAACTTAAGCCAAGCTCAAACGAGCTAAAGTAAGCTAAATTGAGCTCAAACGAGCTAAATTAAGCTCATGTGAGCTAAATCGAGCTGGGAAAAACTAAGATTGAGCTTGTTGAGCTGAGATTGAGCTTCATCTTGCACTTGGGGCCCTCGTGTTTTAGGCCAATCATGATAGCAACGAGTGGTGCCACAACATGATGCGATTGAGATCACATCAAAAACTTTGTAATTAAACTAAACACATTTAATTTATGACTTAATATGGACATATTAAAGGCATGTACTAATATAAAACATATTTAATAAGCTGAACTAAAAAATGTCCAGATTAAGACACATTTATTTAATTAAATGATTTGAGCTGATTCTAAACTAACACAACTAATTAAATTTATTGAAAATAAATTTAATCAGCTCCTTGAACTAATTAAGTGCCGAATTGAGCTAAATTGAGCTGACACAAGCTAAAATCAGCTTGTAGGAAATTGCGAATCAAGCTAGTTGAGCTGGGCGTTTTATGGGCAATCAACCCATCACTCCACAATCGAGCAATATAGCTTGCTACAGCATCTTGGAACTTCTTGGCACGTGCTCGAGTAATTGGCCCCAAAGGCAACTCCATGGATTCGGCACCTATCTTCATGGGCGAGCTCATATCAGTAGGGAATGCCCTAACACGAGATTACTTCTTCTAAAAGATAATGGTGAGTACACTTCCGACTCTGATAATACAGATCCAGATATGCCAGAACTTATGGATGACAGTGATAATGGCGAAGAGTTGGTCGAACCACCAAAGGAAGGGGACTTTGCTGATTTCCATTGCTTTGTAGTTCGTCGAACCCTTAACAATCTTTTGATTGTGGGAGCCATGAAGCCTTCTTCTTGCCATTGTTCTTCATTGGAGGGGAGATTAGAGTCGTTTGAAGGGAGTTTTGAAATCTTTCGAGATTTCAAGGCTTCTTAGGACTTTATCTTTTATTTCTTGCTGGTCATTCTTTCTTTTAAATTCTGCTTGTGCCGTTTTCTTTATCTAACTTATTTCAATTCTTTTATTGTGTTTCCAGCCAACTTCAACCTTAAAGAAATCGATCAGCAGTCTTCTTGGCAGCAAGAAAACGTTCTTCAATCATCCTTTTCCTTTGATCCTACCGTCCAAACAACCTATCCTCATTCTATTTCAATTTTTGGGTTGTTGTGATCTGTTGCGTTTTAATTTTCTGTTTCGTATTCAATTGATAGATTCGGCAGATTGGAGTCTTCTTTGGGGTTCAATTACGTGTTCTTGATTCTCAAGAATCCTTATTAATACTTATTTTGAGTCTCAATTTGATTCTTTGCTGATTTGGGGATTTTATTTTAGATCTGGAAATTAAAAGATCTAATCTTTTTATTTTTTTTCTGTTTCGTTTCAGATCTGATTGTTTTGAACTTTCGTAGGAGTTTCTCGTGACTTGGCAACTCGATCTTGGTCCGCGTGCAACCCTCTATCATTTGGTATCAGATTTTTGGCGTTTTGGGTGTTCTTGGTTGATTTCTAAATTGATCTCTATTTTTTAAACTACAAATAGCAGTTTTACCCAGAAAAATTTTTCGAAAAAAATTCATTTGAGTGGCTAAAAATTGTCTGATTTATCTGAAATTTTACATACATATTTGTGGCACTGTTATTGAATTTAAAAAATATTTCCCAAAAAAAAATCAGTCGAAAAAGTCAAAAAAATTGAAAAACACGAAATCCAATAAAAATTTTAAAAAAGAATCAGCAGGTTGATTTTGGTGCCCAAACTTTCCAAATAAAAAATTAAGTATTTAAGGACATTTCAGATTTAATTTTGTGATTTTTGGAGATCGGGAACACCTCGAACGAAGTTGTCATGTTAGTCCGCAGTTTTTCGAGTTTTTTTATTTCAGCAATTTTTATTGATTCTTAGCTGTAGGTTTTCATTTGTTTGCCTTTATTATTCCTTTATACTATCTAATACCTTCTTGTTTCTTGTGTTAGTAGGATTTTAAGGTGTGCACAATTCTTTCTCGGTGCAACACAAATTAATTGGTGTCTCGTCAGTTTTTGGCATCTTAGTGCAAATTAGGACTCTTTGGTAGTTTTGGTTCATACACTTTCTGATGTGATCCGGCCCGGATTAATTGAGTCGTTTCACGCAATTGCCCGATCGTCGACGAGGAATAGTTGAGTTATCGAAAATAGGATGAAATAAGGCTAAAGATGCGGAAGCTTTCAAATGGTTTTAAAGGTTGGCTAAGGTGATGGTAAATTTATAAGGGTAGTAGGCTCGATTTAAGGATAAAAATAAGAAAAATGAAAGTTGATAAATGAAGGCTCGGTTTTGTAAAAAGATATTATAGTTGGGTAAAATCTAGGATAGTCGGTGGAATGGATAGATGAGCTTAAACGCCAGAAACGATTCAACACTAAAAAGTGTCACCCCGATTTCTATTCGGTTCAAGGTGGGATTGTGGAATTGTAGAAGGGTTGAACGGCACACCAAAGCAAGGTGATAAGTTCAAAAGAGAACGATAGACGCCACTAGCACGCTAGATAAGTCAGATCGAAACTCGTACGAATTTAGAGAGGAGAAAACTCACTCTTTGAACAAAGTTCATTCAAATGATCAAAAGTCAAAAGTCCTTTACAAATGAAATCAACAAACTATTTATACTAGTTTCTTATGCTAACCGAATAGTCCATTCATGAACTTAATGATTAAGTAATGAACCTAAATTAAGACATGAACCTTCTAGAAAAATGACCAATGGTGTCCTTGTCCATGTTCGGCCGAATGGGAGATGAATGGGCAGCTTCATGTATGAGCAAACTTTGGAAGCCAATGGAATTGTCTAGGTTCGGCCATGGGATGCATGAAACTCCCAAAGGGTGTCTCTTGGCTGAATAGGTGCTTAGGAAACTCCAAGGGTCCTCCCACATGCATCGATTGTACATGGAACTTGGAAGGGGCCTTGAACCTAGCCATACATGCACTTGCATTGATTACCCCCCATTCATGCATGTGTGCCGTCCAAGGGAGATGCACCTTTCAATATGCATTAACCTTCCATGTACATGAATGTATGTCCTCCAAACATTGAACCGGTCCATGCATGTATCCTCCCGTTCAATTAACTTTCCCATGGACCTTGCATTAAATGCCATGAATGTATCTTCCAAATTCGGCTAACCTACAAAAGTAAATAACATAATTAAATAACACACAACTATTCATATAATTATAATTTAAAATAATAACTAAATAACTTAATATCACTAACTAAATTTGAACACAATAATTATAAGTCAACTTATAATAAATTCAGCTAGCTCAAAAATAGTCAAAACACTTAATGAGTTGAAATTGAGCTAGGGGTTTCGGCATGAGCTGTAGCAAACTTAATTATAAACTAAATTAAGACTTAGTTTATTGAAAGAAAGAAAGAAGGAGCTGAAAGTAAGCTCGGTTGAGCTCAAACGAGCTGAAACAATCTCAAATGAGCTGAGTTGAGCTGGACGGTGCTCGAGGAGCTAGAAATGAGCTAGGATCAGCTTGCCAACAATGCACGGGTCCTTTGGATAGTTGCTTCAAGCTGATTTTGTGAGCTTTGGCCCTTGTTTCGAACCAAGGTTTTGCATTAGAAGCTAAAATAGCTTCTAGGAAATGTTTAGCATAAGCTTGAGTTATAGGTTCTTTAGGCAGCTCGTTTAGATCTTGGTTTGCACTCAAGGATGCCCCCGGCGTGCTCACATCACTTTCTGATACGCCCTGGCCTCGGTGATGAGAGTCGAGTTGTTGATGTGCTCGATCGTGAATTGGAGTAATATCAACGTTTGTCGAAGATAGGTTAAGAAAGAAGAGATAAAGGCTCAAATTTAGGATAAAGGAGGTTATGGAATGAATTGAGGTTGATAGGTGAATGAAAAACCAAGTATTCAAGTTGAACCAACACAATATAAGTGTGTTAACCCGGGGCCTATAGGAATACTTAGATAGGTTAAGTGTTGTATGGATGGAAAATGAATAAAATGGAACCTCGACTCGTTATCAAAGATGATAAGAACCTCGGTATAATTTTGAACGCCACACTTTGGGTGCAAAGTGATAAGTTCAGAATAGAAAGGCGGGTTGACGCCACAAGGGTTACTTGATAAGTCATATGAGTCTTTGGAGAACAATGAGAGTTGAAATCAAACTCACAAAGTAATCAGATTTCATATATAATTCAAAAGTATATTGTCTAACTGATACGAGTCACAAAGGCCCAACCCAAGCTCAAGAAGGTGATGGGCTCAAATCAAGAAAATCAAGAAACCGAATCTTGGCCCAATTATGCTGTTCGAAGAGATTTCAAGAATCAAGAAAATCAAGATTTCAAATCTTGGAAATCTTGGTCCAAGAAACCAAATCTTGCAGCCAACACGCATTGGATCTCCGTTACGAGCATCAACGACCCAATTTCGGAAGAAGATGGATCACGAGCCCAAATTCTTGAAGGCGAGGCCCAAAAACCAAATTCCAGCCCAATCAAGAAATTCCTTCATACTTAGTTGAAAATCAGGCCAAAATGTCAAAGGGCCCAATTTATAAACATTTTAATTGTTTAATTTAATTTTTTTAAGCTTTAGGAACATACATGTAAAATTCGGCCCAAAAACAGCCCATATATATGCTTGGCCGAATTTTCCTTTATTTATTCTATTAATTAGGTTTAATTTTATTAGTTACATGTTATATTAGGATTACTTGAGGCCTATTTAAAGGCATGGCCAGCCACTCCTTGTACACATAACACTTAGATTCATTCTTAAATTTCAGATTTGAGAGAGCAGAATTTTCTTTGAGTTTTCTCCAAGATTTCTCTCTTGAGTTTTCTTTAGAAGTTGTTTTAACAATCTTTTGATTGTGGGAGCCATCTTTAACCTTCTTCTTGCCATCGATATTCTTTGGAGGGGAGATTAGAGCCGTTTGAAGGAATTTGTGAATTCTTTCGGGAATTCAAGGGTTCTTAGGACTTTTCTTTATTTCTTGCTGTTTCGTTTTTATTTCTTTATTCCTACTTGTGCCGATTCTTTATCTCATTTGTTTGCTGTTCTTCTTTTGTTTTTCCAGCCATATTCAACTCAAAGAATCGAATTAAATCATCATTCATTGGCAGCAAAGGGTCGTTCTCAAAAATCCCCAATTCCTAGGGTTTGGCTTATTGGATCTCTTTCAATTTGGGGATCAATTGATTGCTGGAAATTAGGTATTCTTGGCCAAATCAATCCCTTGGCAGAATCACATCCTTTCCATGCTTTCAATTCTGTTTGATTTGTTTTTTTCTATTTCTTTGTTTCTTGCTGCTCTTTTAATTGAATTTGGGGAATTTCAATTCAATTCTGATTTGCTTTTAATCTTGTTCTTTGTTTTGAATTCAGATCTGATTCATCTAGAGCTTTCAAGTCCTTGTGCTGTTCCTGTCTTATTGGTGCCAAAGAAAGATGGTACGTTTCGTATGTGTGTTGATTGTTGCCCAATCAACAAGATAACGGTAAAGTATCTGATGTGCGCACGCTCACACCAACAAAGCAAACTGATCCGGAGGTCTTACCATTAGGACCTATTACTCGATCTAAGGCAAAGAAATTTAGGGAAGCCTTGTTCCTTACTTGTGCTACGATTCCAGATTTATTCGATCATGTTCATGCCTTAGAACATAGGCTTTATAACATGTTGCATGCTGATATGTGACGTATTTAGATTCTACTATGTATTATGTGTGTATTTAAGTATGTTTTGGTATTAATTCGATGTTGTTTGTGTTTTAATGAATAAGATTGCAAGTGTTTACAGCTTGTATTAGTGTAGAAACTAAGCTCTATAATGTGTTACATACTGAAGTTGATGTGATCCGGCCCGATTGATTGAGTCGGGTTCACTTAAGATGCCCGATCGTCGACGAGAAGCTCGTTCAAATTTGTAGATAGATGGAGTTTGAATGTTTTATAAGCGGAAGGTAGGCAAAATGGGTTCAAAGGATGGGTTTTGGTTTGATGAAAGATAGGTTCGGTTTAACAAAGAATTAAGTTACAAAGATGATAAATAGATGGAAATGGATAAAGAACTCAAACTTTAAGAATGATTCAATACTAAAAAGTATTGCCCCGAGTCTTATATTGCTTAAGGTGAATTTTGATGAAGGATAGAAGCGGACCTTGACCCGTTACCTATATGGAGGTAAGAACCAAAGGTATAGGAAGATGGTTGAACGCCACACCGATTTGGTGATAAGTTCAATGGAGTTCGGATTGACACCACTAGCAAGCTAGTTAAGTCGCTTCGAGACTCGAACGAAAGAAGAGAGGAGGTAACCTCACAAGAACAAAAGTTCTATTAAGTTTAATTGATCAAATTCTGTAACCTTTTACAATAAACAAGTAAGCTATTTATAAGCCTAAAATGCCTATTGATATTCGGCATCTATGTTGTTCACACTAACTTAAATTCTGTTCACACAGGTATTTAACATGTTCACACAAATAGCATTAAAATCCAGTTCATGCTTGAAGATGGTACATGAATTGGCCGAACCATCATGATGCTTCACTTGATGCATTCATGCATCCTTAGCCTTGAAGAATCTCCATAATTCCATGAATGTGCAGCTCTTTAATGATCCTACATCTCCCTTGGCTGAATGAGGCATTAATGTGCCTAAAATACTTGAATGGTCATCTTGAAAATGCATGAATCATGCATGAAACGTCCCATGTATTTTCCCCCATAAATATGATCCATGAATCTTCAAATACATGAACTTTCAGCAACTCCCTCTTGCATGAACGTCCCAAATGCATGTGCTCCTTTAAATGCCATCCATTGAACCTCAATTGTGCATGCACACTCCCATACATTGCACCAATCCGTTCATGAACCTGCAGCAAATTAAATCAGCAAGTTAAATGCATTTCAAACACATTAAATTAGCAGCATATGAACTCAATAATTTGCACATTAAATTTGGCCATACATATTAACAATTTTAGACATATTTAAAACATCATAATTAATTAAGTATTTAATTTAGATATAATTAAAACACTTAATTAATTATTTGTCCAGATTTTAACAAATTAACTAACTTAAGATAAACAACTAATTTAACTAATGACAAATTAAATGGTTTATTTCAGCAAAATAAATGCAAGCTAAAGAAAGCTAAAAATAAGCTCATTGGGTTAAGATTGAGCTGAATTGAGCTTGAGTGAGTTGACTTGAGCTCGAGTGAGCTGGAAACGAGCTAAACGGAGCTTAACGAAATGAAATTGAACTAATTCAGCTCGCATGGATTTGCAAACAATGCTTAGGGAGCTGATCCAAAAGTGTGCCCGGGGCATGGTCGTATCATCCCCTCCCTCTTTAAAGCGATTTGTCCCCAAATCGGGCCATTTACTCGCGAAAAATCGTTGAAGATTCTGAAAGCCACAATTAACTCGGATCAAAAGAAGCTCATTCGCATGCCCTCCCTCTTTAGGAGGATACCACTTCACATTGCCACCTTTAAAAGAATAAAACGAATTAGTGACACGATGAAGATTAAACACAAAGGAACTTTTTGAGATTTGATTCACAGTTTGAACAAATAATCCAATACCGGGGTCAAAAATAGAAATCGTTCTTACCTTTTTCTTCGATGGAAACAAACATAAATCACAAGGCATTTGATAGCTATGGTTTTGGAAGTCAACTTTCCATGGTTCGATTACCTTAGGCAATGATATAGAATGGTGTTCACCGGGGTCAAAGACAAAATTTTCTCTTGCCATTTCAATTTGATTTGGCAATTTCATGACCGACTTCATAGAAAGAGCACTAAGCAACTCAAAATCATTATCATTCAAAACATGTTCGGATCTTTTAGTCCACAGTTGAGAACATCCTCCGAAAACAAAATTTTGATTTTGACTTAACAAACCAACAAGATTCACATGGCTCATTTTCAAACTTAAAGACAAAGTATCATACAAACAAAGATTATTTACACATTCATTCAAACAAATTTTACGATGCTTGCTTTCTTTCATGGATGATTCATAATAGCAAAATCCAGGATTAAAGACATGATTTTGACTACTCGATCCAAATGGCAAAAAGAGTCCTTTTATCTCCAACAATTTACACAAATTAAACAACGAGGGTGTTAACATACTCAAATTCAAACAAGCAAACCCTTTAAATTTCATTCGAAAAGATTTACAAAAACATGGAAATTTCACACCAAAAATTAGATAATCCACATGATCAACACAACCAAGCAGATGATATGTCAACTTTTGATCACACAATTCCAGATTTTGTTGGTGCTGATTTATTCGCTCTTCATCAAAAATCTTGCCAATGGCGTATTCATCAATACATTTCCATTCCTTTTCAACATGATCAGTGAGAATGAACATTTTATATGGACTTTCATCTTGCGCATCCAAAACATGCATTCCATTGCAAGTTAAAGATAAACAACCAATACCATCAAAATGATATTTTTCAAAAGCAAGAATCTTCTTATCATTAGACAAAACAAATGGATCATCATCAATCAAAGAATGACAAATAGCCACGTCAAAGTTCAGATTCTTTCTAAAGACCAAATCATCAACAGTGTGTCCATCAACAATCGAGTAAGGCAGAAGTGCTTTAAAATTTTCAACATTCATACCTTGCTTACCTTTTGGCATAGGCGAACTAGGATCGTTGAGAACATTACCTTTTTCAGCCAAAATGAACCTTCTCTCCTTCGAGAGGTATTGGAGTTGAAAATTATCGTCACTTGGCCTTTCGGAGACCTGAAAAGAAGGAACAGAACAAAAACAAACATCACGGGGGTTAGTTAAAATTTCGTTCTCCTTTTCTTGTTCTCGCTCACTATCTTCATTTTCTCTCGTTTCTTCTTCAACATCTTTTTCTTTTTCAATTTTTTTCTCAATCTCAATTTCTTTTTCAATTTTCTTTTCTTCATTTTCTTGTTCCTTTTCTTTCATTTCTTTTTTTCGTCTCTCGATTTCATTCCATATATGCTCATTTTCTCTCATCAACATTTCTTGTCTTTCTTTTCTTTTGATCTCTTTTTGCTTTTCGTCTTCTTTTTTTCTCGCTTGCTTTTTACAAGAGGTTACAAAAGATTTAGGAGAAAAATTATTTTGTTCAAAAGAAGAAAAATCATTTACATATGATTCACGAACAATCCTTCGTGAAGATCTCTCCATGGCTATTTTCTTTGGAGCTCTTGAAGAGGTGTATCTTTCATCTTGCACGTCTTCTCGGAAGGATTCAAAATCAAAATCGGCTTCTCTTCGTCTTGAATTCCTTGATGAAAAAGAATCTCGATCGTAATCTCTTCTTGAGTAGTCGTTGGATGTGTATCTCCATGATGCTCTCGAATCCACTTTTTGACTTGATGACATTCGTGACCGTTGGTCTCTTTTCTCCACTCGGTTCAAACGTCTTTTTAATGGGCTTAGTTTTTCCTCCAAAATTCGGCCCATCTCGTTCACCAAGTATTGAAATTCATCAGTAGAGAATTCTTCTTGAGACATGATTTAATTACTAAAAAAAATGATTAAAACAAAACAAAAATTAAATACCTCACCACAAAAATCTCACGTTCGCTCAAAAAGAAAAATTCACTCGCTCGTGTTTGAACTCCCTTTTAGGCTTTTTTTTCGAATGAACTCACGCTCTCTTGCCTTTTACCACTCGACCTCGTCTCACAAATTCGTAATTCGTCTCGATAGACTTAATTTGCTGCTTGAGGGTCGGTTTCAAAATGGGTTACAAGGGATACTGTCGGTGTAGGGTAGGCTAAACAAAATAAAATCAAGGCTAAGTGTGGCGTTGGGATGGGTAAATAATGGTAGGAAGGGAAACTTGATGATCGGAGTAAATAAGAGAAAATAATAATAAAAACTCGCAAGACTTTTCACTTTTTTTTCTTCTTTTTTTAACTCGATTTTTTTGTCACTTCTTTTTTTCCTTTTTTTTGATTTTTTTTAATTTTTTTTGAATTTCTTCTCTTTTTTTTTAAATCCAATACAATAGTAAACAAAATACAAGGAAGAGAAAAAAAATTTAAATTACAACTCGAATTTTTTTGACTTTTTTTTACGTTACGAACCTACTCCGAGCTTGATACGAATGTCGGCACTCCTTGTTTTAGTAGCTCTGATACCAAATGATGTGATCCGGCCCGATTGATTGAGTCGGGTTCACTTAAGATGCCCGATCGTCGACGAGAAGCTCGTTCAAATTTGTAGATAGATGGAGTTTGAATGTTTTATAAGCGGAAGGTAGGCAAAATGGGTTCAAAGGATGGGTTTTGGTTTGATGAAAGATAGGTTCGGTTTAACAAAGAATTAAGTTACAAAGATGATAAATAGATGGAAATGGATAAAGAACTCAAACTTTAAGAATGATTCAATACTAAAAAGTATTGCCCCGAGTCTTATATTGCTTAAGGTGAATTTTGATGAAGGATAGAAGCGGACCTTGACCCGTTACCTATATGGAGGTAAGAACCAAAGGTATAGGAAGATGGTTGAACGCCACACCGATTTGGTGATAAGTTCAATGGAGTTCGGATTGACACCACTAGCAAGCTAGTTAAGTCGCTTCGAGACTCGAACGAAAGAAGAGATGAGGTAACCTCACAAGAACAAAAGTTCTATTAAGTTTAATTGATCAAATTCTGTAACCTTTTACAATAAACAAGTAAGCTATTTATAAGCCTAAAATGCCTATTGATATTCGGCATCTATGTTGTTCACACTAACTTAAATTCTGTTCACACAGGTATTTAACATGTTCACACAAATAGCATTAAAATCCAGTTCATGCTTGAAGATGGTACATGAATTGGCCGAACCATCATGATGATTCACTTGATGCATTCATGCATCCTTAGCCTTGAAGAATCTCCATAATTCCATGAATGTGCAGCTCTTTAATGACCCTACATCTCCCTTGGCTGAATGAGGCATTAATGTGCCTAAAATACTTGAATGGTCATCTTGAAAATGCATGAATCATGCATGAAACGTCCCATGTATTTTCCCCCATAAATATGATCCATGAATCTTCAAATACATGAACTTTCAGCAACTCCCTCTTGCATGAACGTCCCAAATGCATGTGCTCCTTTAAATGCCATCCATTGAACCTCAATTGTGCATGCACACTCCCATACATTGCACCAATCCGTTCATGAACCTGCAGCAAATTAAATCAGCAAGTTAAATGCATTTCAAACACATTAAATTAGCAGCATATGAACTCAATAATTTGCACATTAAATTTGGCCATACATATTAACAATTTTAGACATATTTAAAACATCATAATTAATTAAGTATTTAATTTAGATATAATTAAAACACTTAATTAATTATTTGTCCAGATTTTAACAAATTAACTAACTTAAGATAAACAACTAATTTAACTAATGACAAATTAAATGGTTTATTTCAGCAAAATAAATGCAAGCTAAAGAAAGCTAAAAATAAGCTCATTGGGTTAAGATTGAGCTGAATTGAGCTTGAGTGAGTTGACTTGAGCTCGAGTGAGCTGGAAACGAGCTAAACGGAGCTTAACGAAATGAAATTGAACTAATTCAGCTCGCATGGATTTGCAAACAATGCTTAGGGAGCTGATCCAAAAGTGTGCCCGGGGCATGGTCGTATCAGAAGTGTAACATTTGCATTAGTTCCATAAGTTTTCAATAAGTTTGCATTACTTTAATGCATGTTTGTTTTGTTTACCATAAGGAAACGTAATGGACAGCAGCTTAAGATCTCATTTCTAGCTCGGTTGAAGCTCAAACAATAATAGACAGTAGCTTAAGACCTCATTTCTAGCTTGGTTGAAGCTCAAATATGTGCATGCAGCTCATCTCAGCTCGAAATAGTTCTGAAAGATTGTTTCCAGCTCATTTCAGCTCAGTACATTTCTAGCTAGCTCAAACTCAGCTCCACCAGCTCAACTCCAGCTGACGAGTCCAGAAGCAGCTGAAACGTGTCCTATGTAAGGGCAAGTGTCCTATGCATTTGTGGCAGCCCATGTGGCGTCCAAACATGTGAGGAGTACATGACCGCTTGTGCACAAGAGTGTGTGTGTGCATGTGTAGCCGATTATACAAGGATAAGAACAAGGGAGGTTGTCGTTTGAATTTTAAATGTATGGCTGCTATTAAAATGAGCCAAAAGGAGTTATAACTTCTTATTTTAAACCCTTTTGATTACAGCCACGAATTTCCATTCAACACCCCTCTTTTGTACTTATAAATACATATTAAAATGATGTATTCAGGTTAGATGATTTTATGAAAACAATTACGTTTGAGAATTTCTCTCAATTTCGGTTCTTCATTGAACTTTCCTTGGCATTTCAGACTTAGTTTGTTGTGTCAAATTTTCTTGATACTTCGGGTTCCTAGATCGCTATCTAGAGGGTCCAAGTCCTTTTGACGTTGAACAGATTCGATCCGGGTTTGCTCAGTAGATTGTGCAGGTTCTTTCGAGTTTAACATGATTCTATTCCCAACATTACTTTTGCCATTGTTGAACACTCAAGTTGCTGCCTTGGCCGTTTCATGAAGCGTTCGACTTCACCGATTGAATTTCTTTTTGTTTTAATCGCCAACAACTTTATTTTCCTTCCATTTTCGTTCTTTTCTTTTACCCATATTTACCCATGATTATTTCTTTAATTCCTTGCTGTTTTCTTGTTGTAGGAACGTGCTTACAACATTCCTAGATCCGTAACATACGAAGATAGTCTGTTTCGTTAGGCTACATCGTATCAGTATCGACACCCAATCCCTAGACTTGATGATATGCTTGATGAATTACATGGTTCAATAATATTTACAAAAATTGATTTAAAAAGCGGTTATCATCAAATTCGAATGAGGGAAGGGGATGAATGGAAAACAACTTTTAAAACAAAATTTGGATTGTATGAATGGTTAGTTATGCCTTTCGGCCTTACTAATGCACCTAGTACATTTATGAGATTAATGAATCATGTTTTAAGGCTTCACTTGGGTAAATTTGTAGTAGTTTACTTTGATGATATTTTAATTTACTCCAAGTAATTAGATGATCATGTTTTCCATGTTAGAACCGTTTTGGATATTCTGCGAACTGAAAAATTATTTGCCAACCTTGATAAATGCACATTCTGTTGTGATAAACTAATATTCTTAGGTTTCATAGTTAGTGCTCAAGGTATTCATGTCGACGAGGACAAAGTCAAGGCAATTAAGGAGTGGCCGACTCCTAAATCGGTAACTGAGGTGAGATCTTTCCATGGTTTAGCTAGTTTTTATAGACGATTTGTGAAAGATTTCTCTACTATTGCTGCCCCATTGACAGAGGTTATAAAGAAATTAGTAGGTTTCAAATGGGGTGAAACCCAAGAAAAGGCCTTTCAAACTCTAAAAGCTAAGTTATGTTCTGCTCCTTTGCTTAAATTACCTGATTTTGCCAAAACTTTTGAACTTGAGTGTGATGCTTCAGGAATTGGAATCGGCACCGTTTTAATGCAAGATAAGCAACCTATTGCTTATTTTAGTGAGAAATTGAACGGTGCACAGTTAAATTACTCGACTTATGACAAAGAACTATTGGCATTAGTTCGTGCACTTCAAGTATGGCAACATTATTTGCTGCCTAATGAGTTTGTCATACATACAGATCATGAGTCTCTTAAATGGTTAAAGGGACAAGGTAAGTTGAGTAAAAGACATGCCCGATGGGTAGAATTCATTGAAACATTCCCTTATGTGATTCAATATAAAACAGGTAAAGATAATGTAGTCGCAGATACTTTGTCTAGACGATATACTTTAATAACTACATTGAATGCTAAAGTCTTAGGGTTTGAACATATTAAAGATTTATATGATGATGATACTGATTTCAGCCATATCTATAAGAATTGTGGACATACTGCTTTTGAAAAATTTTATCTTGTAGATGGCTTTCTTTTTCGTTTAAACAGTTTATGCATACCAAAGTGTTCCATGAGAGAATTGTTGATTCATGAAGCCCATAGTGGGGGATTAATGGGACATTTTGGAGTGGCCAAATGATATAGGATTGTGCGCGGACCAAGATCGAGTTGCCAAGTCACGGGAAACTCCTACGAAAGCTCTAAACGAACAGATCTGAAAATTAAAACAAATAATAAGATTAAACTAATCAGACCTGAAATTAAATCCCCAAATTCAATTAAAGGAGCAGCAAGAAACAAAGAAATAGAATAGATGAATCAAACGAAATTGGAAGTATAGAAAGATTGCGAATCGGTCAACAAATTGATTCAGCCAAGAATGCCCAATTTCCAGCAATCAATTGATTCCCAAATTGAAAGAAATCCAATCGGCCAAACCCTAGGAATTGGGGATTTTTGGGTTCGAATGGGTGCTACCAATAGGAGAACAACTTAAACGATGAGATCTTGGGTTTAATCAATGCTGGAAAACAAACAAGAACAGCAAAATATTAGATGAGAAATCGGCACAAGTATAAGCAAAGCAAAGTAAAGAAAGAAATTGAAAACAGCAATAATTAAAGGATAAGTCCTAAAGATCCTTGAAATCCCGAAAGATTTCACAAATCTCTTCAAACGGCTCTAATCTCCCCTCCAAAGAATATTTGATACGAGCTCGTTTCGGATGTAAAGACGAGTCGTAATCTTTCCCGATCGAAATTAGGTAGTGTCGGAATTGAATCAAATTCAAGTCTTGGTGTTTGAAGTTGGATGGCTTTAGGAACAAAGGAGTTTAATGGGTTGTTGTTTGCTGGGTAATTCGATGAAACAAGATCGAACCCTTATTATCAAATAAGGACCCGGGCTTAAGGTTTCAAAGAAAGAAATGGAAATAGGATAAAAACCGAGACCCTCTATTTAGCAAAATAGGAACCTACGGTATGAAGAACGCCACACCAATGGGTGATAAGTTCGAACAAAGTCAGATTGACGCCACTCGTTGAAGATAAGTCAATTTGAGCTTTGGAGAATAAAGAGAGTGAATTTCTCACTAAAATTATGTTTCATTCAGAAATTTGGCAAAAAGTCCTTTTACAAGAAATTCAACAACTATTTATAGCCTTTCTACTAGTAGCCGAATGGACAAATTCAAGACTTAGTTTCTAAGTAAACAATGAACTAAAATTCAGCATGAATGCAAAATTATTAGCCCATGTAGATTCGGCTGAATGAGAGCTCCAATGGTCATCTTCTAGATGGGAAAATGCACCTTGAACATCTTGGATGTGCATGAATAGGCTAGGTTCGATCAATGATCATAATGGGGTCATTCATGAAGCAACTATTGCTGAAAAATTACCATCATTAATTAGCAACTTGAACAGTCATTTGGAAGTGTGAATGGACGGTTTTGAATGACCATAAGGTGTGAACATCATGAACCGAATAGCCACAATGTACCCAGCAATGTGAAGGAAATAAATGGCAGCTTTGGAGAATGGAAAATCATCTCTTTTGGCCGAATGGTCACTTAGAGAACTTCAACAATCAGCACACCATCTTTAATATAGTCCATGCATGTATCATTTGGTGCATTGAACCCAACATGCATGCATCTTCACATCCATTGAATCTTCATGCATGAATCTGCCCAATGAATCTTCAAATTCGGCTGTACCTAAAAACACACATGAACTTAATTAATTTCAATCAAATTAAGCTGAACTAAGTAAATACATAATGTGAACATCCTAATTTAACATTGAAACAACTTAAATATTAATAAAGCATGACACAAATTCGGTTGAACAGATTTAAGACATGTAATAATTTAGACAAACTAAATGAAATCAAGACATCTTTAATGTAACTAAATTAAGACATATTAAACACTTATATTAAATAAAAACATATTAATAAGCTGTAATAAGACTTAATTAAATGCTTATTTAATTGGTTTAAAATCCAGCAGCAATTTAATTAGCTAGAACGAATTTCAACTTCAAAGAAGTTGAAAATATTCAGCTCGTCTTTAAGCTCTTTGCTTTCATTTTCCTCAATCCGTTCCACCAATGCTAAAATAGCATCTTTAAATCGTTTAGCTCTAGCTCGCGTTATCGGACCAATGGGCAGCTTAATAGCTTCTTGTTCGTTCTCCATTTGGTTCGTAGGCAAGCTCACATCAATATTGATGGCAAGAAGAAGGTTGAAGATGGCTCCCACAATCAAGAGATTGTTAAAACAACTTCTAAAGAAAGCTCAAGAGAGAATTCTTGGAGAAAATCCCAAAGAAAATTATGCACTCTAACAAACTGAAATTTAATGTATTGAATGATAATAAGATGTTTACAAAGGGTGGCTGGCCAATGCTTATATAGGCCTCCAACAAATCCTAATCTAATTAGAAAACTTAAAAAAATTAAACTTAATTAAAAAAAAACAAAGGAAAATTCGGCCATGCATTCTATTGGGCTGTTTTGGGCCGAATTTAACATGTGATATTCCTAAAACTTAAAAATTAACTTAAACAACTAAAATGTTTACAAATTGGGCCCTTTGACATTTTGGCCTAATTTTCAACTAAATATGTATGGATTTATTGATTGGGCTGGGAATTTGCTTATTGGGCCTCGCCTTTAAGAATTTGGGCTTGTGATCCATCTCCTACCGAAATTGGGTCGTTGACGCTCGTAATGGAGATCCAACGCGCTTTGGCTGCAAGATTCGGTTTCTTGGACCAAGATTTCCAAGATTTGAAATCTTGATTTTCTTGATTCTTGAAATCGCTCCGAACAGCAAAATTGGGCCAAGATTCGATTTCTTGATTTTCTTGAAAACAAGAAAGTGAATCTTGATTTTCTTGATTTGAGCCCATCACCTTCTTAAGCTTGGGTTGGGCCTTTGTGACTCGTATCATTCCCCCCTTCCTCAAAAAGATTCATCCTCGAATCTAAAAAATCAAATGAACTCGACTTTCCTCGATCGAACGGGACTAATGGCAATTGAGTCCACTGAAAAGAATAGCCTTGAAATAGTAAATAGCAACGCAAACAAGCTTGTAGTCCAATTATAAGCATAATAGAACAGGTATAATGCATGTGAATGGACAGATTCAGATTACCATGCCTTAATCGACGGTCTATAGATTCACTCACACATGCATTATCAAAAACAAGAATCTTTTTATCAACCATCAAAATAGATTTATCATCAATAAATAAAATAGGACAGTCAAGCACGTTTCGATCTAAGTGTTCATCAACACGATCTTTGTCGCTATCCGAGGAGTACAAAAGTGTTTCAAAGGTTTCAAGCATCTTACCTTGATAAGCAAAAGAATAAGGGTCGATTTTACCTTTTTCATTTAAAACAAACCTTCGCTCATCGGGGGCATAGTGTAGTCGAATCTCCGTTGTTGAGTTAACCTTTGTCAAATGGAACTCAAACTTCATGTACAACCACATAAACTGTTTAAGGCACGAATATAAATTGAAAACAAATTTGGAAAATTTCGTTACCTTATTCTCCAAAACAGATTTGGACAAATTTGAGGATTTTACACAAGGTAAATCAAGAGAATAACAAATCACGCTTCTTTTCGTAATGACTTTATCAACCACAATCGAAGAGTAACAATTAATCGGATCAAAATGAGGGGATCTTTTAAGAACTAAGTCACCAAAAGTTTGATCAATAATTTTCAAATCTGCACTGGACTCGGTTTCTAAAATTTCCTTACCTCGCTTACCTTCGGGATCATGTAGTGTGATTTCATCTTTGCCTAAGTTGATCGTATGAAAGCTCTTTCATTTGAGAGGTATTGAAGTTGAAAGTTATCTTTCGATCTTTCGGGAACCTGAAAAGTAGCAACACAAGAAAAATTCATATCTTGGTTAGTGGAAACATTCCTCACTACCCTTTCCACGTCTTTTTCTTTTGTTTCTTTTTCTAATTCATTTTCTCTTCTTTCTTCAATTTCTTTTTCACTCTCAATCTCTTTTTGCTCTTTTTCATTCTCCTTTTCTTTTTCCTCACTTGTTTTAACAGAATTTTTCAGTTTGATTTGGTCCTCATGGACTTGTTCCGGAGTGAGCAGCACTAAGGTGAGTTTCTTTCCTTGATGGTTGAAAGAATACCTATTGGTACGACCATCATGAGTGTCTTTTCGATCCAGTTGCCATGGTTCTCCTAGCAACAAATGGCAGGCTTGAATAGGCATTACGTCGCACACAACTTCGTCTTGATACTTACCGATAGAAAAGGCGATGCGCACTTGTTGAGTGACCCTAAATTGGCCTTCGTTGCTAAGCCCTTGTAGTTGATAAGGTTGTGGATGCTTGGTAGTGGTTAAGCAAAGCTTTTCCACCATCGTCGTGCTGGCTATGTTCGAGCAACTTTCACCATCAATAATAACTCTAAAAAGCTTACCTTGTACATGGCAGTGAGTATGAAAGAGATGTTCTCGTTGCTGCTCGCTCTTTGGTTTTGCCAAAGACGATTGTCCACGATCATGAAAATCATCATCCATTCTAGGGACACGTTGAGGGCTGCACCTATAGGGCTGGTTATCCCTATCTTCCTTAATTGGATCTCGATATTGATGTTTTTTATTCACTCGTACCTCATTCAAAGTAGTATTCAATGCTTGAGGTGTAGCATTTATTTGTGTGATTGCAGCAGTATGTCCGTCTAACTGTTGTTGGACTTTCATAAGTGCATCATTATTATCACCTTTAGACATCTTCAAAACCTGTAAAAAATAAACACTCAACACTCAAAAATAAAAGTTAGCAAACCTCACCATTAATCACTCAAAAAGAAAAATCAAATTCTCAATGAGGTCGAATTCAATCTTGTGAGTTCTTTATCAGAGTTTATATCAACCAATTAGAGAGTGTGAACCAAACTACCAAAGAATCCTAATTTGCACTAGGATGCCAAAAACTGACGAGACACCAAGTGATTCGTGTTGCACCGAGGAAGGAGTTGTGCACACGTGTAAATCCTACTAACACAAGAAACAAGAAGGTGTTAGATAACGTAACGGAAGAATAAAAGCAAACAAATGAAAACCTACAGCTAAGAATCAATAAAAATTGCTGAAAACAGAAAACCCGAAAAACTGCAGAGTAACTTGACAACTTCGTTCGAGGTTTTCCCAATCTCTAAAAATCACGAAATTAAATCTGGAATGTCCTTAAATATTGAATTTTTGATCTGGAAATTTTGGGCACGAAATTCAACCCGCTGAATCTTTTTTAAAATTTTTATTGAATTTCATATTTTTTGATTTTTTTGACTTTTTTGACTGATTTTTTTGCGGGAATAATTTTTTTATATTCAATCACAGTGCCAAAAACATGTATGTAAAATTTCAGATCAATCGGACAACATTTACCCACTCAAATGAAATTTTTTTGAAAAATTTTTCTGGGTAAAACCGTTGTTTGTGCTTTAAAAAAATAGAGATCAATTTAGAAATCAACCAAGAACACCCAAAACGCCCAAAATCTGATACCAAATGATAGAGGAATGCGCGCGGACCAAGATCGAGTCGTCAAGTCACGAGAAACTCCTACGAAAGCTCTAAATGAACAGATCTGAAAATTAAAACAAATAACAAGATTAAACTAATCAGACCTGAAATTAAATCCCCAAATTCAATTAAAGGAGCAGCAAGAAACAAAGAAATAGAATAGATGAATCAAACGAAATTGGAAGTATAGAAAGATTGCGAATCGGTCAACAAATTGATTCGGCCAAGAATGCCCAATTTCCAACAATCAATTGATTCCCAAATTGAAAGAAATCCAATCGGCCAAACCCTAGGAATTGGGGATTTTTGGGTTCGAATGGGTGCTGCCAATAGGAGAACAACTTAAACGATGAGATCTTGAGTTTAATCAATGCTGGAAAACAAACAAGAACAGCAAAATATTAGATGAGAAATCGGCACAAGTATAAGCAAAGAAAAGGAAAGAAAGAAATCGAAAACAGCAAGAATTAAAGGATAAGTCCTAAAGATCCTTGAAATCCCGAAAGATTTCACAAATCTCTTCAAACGGCTCTAATCTCCCCTCCAAAGAATATCGATGGCAAGAAGAAGGTTGAAGATGGCTCCCATAATCAAGAGATTGTTAAAACAACTTCTAAAGAAAGCTCAAGAGAGAATTCTTGGAGAAAACCCCAAAGAAAATTATGCACTCTAACAAACTGAAATTTAATGTATTGAATGATAATAAGATGTTTACAAAGGGTGGCTGGCCAATGCTTATATAGGCCTCCAACAAATCCTAATCTAATTAGAAAACTTAAAAAAATTAAACTTAATTAAAAAAAACAAAGGAAAATTCGGCCATGCATCCTATTGGGCTGTTTTGGGCCGAATTTAACATGTGATATTCCTAAAACTTAAAAATTAACTTAAACAACTAAAATGTTTACAAATTGGGCCCTTTGACATTTTGGCCTGATTTTCAACTAAATATGTATGGATTTATTGATTGGGCTGGGAATTTGCTTATTGGGCCTCGCCTTTAAGAATTTGGGCTTGTGATCCATCTCCTACCGAAATTGGGTCGTTGACGCTCGTAATGGAGATCCAACGCGCTTTGGCTGCAAGATTCGGTTTCTTGGACCAAGATTTCCAAGATTTGAAATCTTGATTTTCTTGATTCTTGAAATCGCTCCGAACAGCAAAATTGGGCCAAGATTCGATTTCTTGATTTTCTTGAAAACTAGAAAGTGAATATTGATTTTCTTGATTTGAGCCCATCTGATACGAGCTCGTTTCGGATGTAAAGACGAGTCGTAATCTTTCCCGATCGAAATTAGGTAGTGTCGGAATTGAATCAAATTCAAGTCTTGGTGTTTGAAGTTGGATGGCTTTAGGAACAAAGGAGTTTAATGGGTTGTTGTTTGCTGGGTAATTCGATGAAACAAGATCGAACCCTTATTATCAAATAAGGACCCGGGCTTAAGGTTTCAAAGAAAGAAATGGAAATAGGATAAAAACCGAGACCCTCTATTTAGCAAAATAGGAACCTACGGTATGAAGAACGCCACACCAATGGGTGATAAGTTCGAACAAAGTCAGATTGACGCCACTCGTTAAAGATAAGTCAATTTGAGCTTTGGAGAATAAAGAGAGTGAATTTCTCACTAAAATTATGTTTCATTCAGAAATTTGGCAAAAAGTCCTTTTACAAGAAATTCAGCAACTATTTATAGCTTGAGTGACTAGTAGCCGAATAGACAAGTTCAAGACTTAATATCTAAGCAAACATTGAAATAAATTCAGCTTAAATCCATGTATATTGGCCAATGTAGATTCGGCTGAATGGTGACCAAAAATTAAAGCTTCCAAATTGATCAAATGAATTTCGGAGATTCATGTAGCAGCCAAGTTCACCTAATGAGTTTAATTGACTCATTCATTAGGCAACTCTTGATGAAAAACGACCAGCATTAAAAGAGGAATTGAGCAGCCTTTTTGGGGTGTGAATGGAAGGTTTTGAAGAGTCCCCATGGTGTGAACATGGCTGAACCGAACAGCCATGGTGTGAATAGCCTTTATGCTCCCTTGAGAAGAGAATCGGCCAAGCTTGGAGGGATGAACAACTTGGACACTTTTGGCCGAATAGTTGCCTTGAAAAACACTAAAATTAATCAACTTTAATGCATTAAACCAGCTGCACATGCACCTTCACATTCATTGAATCTACATGCATGAATCTGCCCAATGTATCTTCAAATTCGGGTGCACCTACATAACACAAATGAACTTAATTAAAAACATAATGTGAACATCCTAATTATCATTGTGACAACTTGAATATTAATAAACATGACACATAAATTCGGCTGGACAAATTTAATGCATGTATAAATTTAGACAAACTAAATAAAATCAAGACATCTTTAATTTAACTAGATCAAGACAAATTAATTAATTCAACTTATTCATGCCGAAAATAATAAGACACATTAAATGACTTAAAGGCACAATTAACACCTAGTTAAATTAGTTAATTAGCTTAAACTAAATTAACTAAAATTTATTCCAGCAAAATAAAAAAAAATGCAAAACTAAAAGAAACTAAAATGAGTTTATTGAGCTAGTTCGAGCTCATTGAGGTTGTAAAGAGCTGGAAATAAGCTAATTGAAGCTCCACAAAATAAAATTGAGCTACGTCCAGCTTGCAAACACGATGAGCCTCGCTTGTAGGCTGAAACAATAGCCGTTCCCGGGGGCGGGTCATATCATCCCCTCCCTCTTTAAAGCGATTTGTCCCCAAATCGGGCCATTTGCTCGCGAAATATCCTTCCTTAACAAAGCCCCCTTGGTTGTTAAATTTAACAAACTTATGCCCAACAACCTGAAATTCATGAATAGATTGAAAATAACACCGATTAGTTACTTGCCCTCCCTCTTTAGGGCAAAGCCACTTCAAGGTGTCACCTACACAATAAAGAAAATTATAAATGACACGATGAACTAAAAACTTGCAAACTCTTACCAAATTTTCAATCACAATTGGAGCAGATAAGCTATTGTCGAATTCAAGAATATAGATAAGCCTTACCTTTCCAAATGGATTTTCCAATTTCATCAATGACCTAGTCATGGGAAATAATTCTTCAAATATGAACAGTTCATTCAAATAAACACATATCCCAACCCACACTTGATCAAAAGGATTCAAACACTCGTGATTCAAACAATTAAATTGATTTATCACACCTTTACCATGCAAAGTCTCATCCAATGAAGAAAATGATTTTAAAGAGTAACCACAAGTCGACAATAATTCATTTGAGCCAATATGTAGGACAAGTATTAGTCGCCCCAAACAAACAAGATCACTAAATAGAATCAAGTTTTGCACATTTAAATTTAACAATGGCCAACAACCTTTCACTTCTTCATCAAACTCATCATAGTCACGAACATCATCACTTCTTGAGCAAAACAGAGATGTTTTTAGTTTTTCAGAAATCAAACCTTGTTTATCCTTGAAATTAGGGATTTGAAGATCGGTTTTACCATTCTCTCGCAATATGAACCTTCTCTTCTCAGGAATATAATGTAATCGTAATTCCTTGCTTGGTTTAACCTGAAAAAATGAAGAGATAGGAAGACAACGATTAATCAAAACATTTTTCTTTCTCTCACTCAAATTTCTTTCACTTTCTTTTTCTTTGATCTTGTTTTTCTCACAATCTAGATTCTTTTCTTTTGAATCATTTTTCTTTTCTTTTTCACTCTCTCTCAATTTCTTTCTTTGTTCATTCAATTCTTCCAAGGATTGCTTTAATCGTTGTTGATCTTCCATCACTTGTTGTGGAGACAATGGGGCCAAAGTGATATTTTTGCCCTTGTGCTTGAACGAATATTGGTTAGAAAACCCATCGTGCTTGACTCGCCGATCAAATTGCCACGGCCTCCCAAGCAGTAAATGGCCCGCATGCATGGGCACAACGTCGCACAAAATCTCGTCTTGGTACTTTCCAATTGAAAAGGAAATTAAGGCTTGTTTGGTTACCTTAAGTTCGACTCCTTCATTGAGCCATTGCATCTTATAGGGACTTGGGTGCTTAAGGGTCGGCAAAGACAACTTCTTGATCATAAGTGTGCTTGCAACATTTGTGCAACTCCCGCCATCGAACACAACGCTACAAACCCTTCCATTAACATAACATCGGGTATGAAACAAATTCTCGCGTTGCGGTTCACCTATAGAGCTTTGTGCACTAAGACTTCTTTTAACAATGAGCATTTCACCTTCAACAGCAAATTCTACTTCATCTTCATTTTCGGATGGATGTTGAACTTCTTCTTCGTTTTTGTCTACTTCATCCTCCGATTCAATCTCACCATTGGGAAGCATGATCATTGTGTTACGATTTGGGCATTGGCTTGCGATGTGCCCTCTCCCTTGGCACTTAAAACACTTAATATCACGTGTTCGGGATTGAGTATTTTCAATGGCCTTACCTTTGCTAGATTCAGCCACAGACTTGTTGGACTTCATGGGCACCACAGTTTCTTTTGATTGATTTGTTGAAACATTCTTACTTGCCCCTTGGTTCCACTTAGATGCATTCGAAGAGGAATAACCACGTACGGCTCCTTTCATTTTGAGTTGCTTTTCGACCTTGATCGCCATGTGAACCATATCGACGATCTCTACGTAGTGTTGCAACTCAACTATGTTGGCAATTTCACGGTTAAGTCCGGCTAAGAAACGAGCCATAGTTGCCTCTCGATCTTCCTCCACATCCGCTCGAATCATGGCCACTTCCATCTCCTTGAAGTAATCCTCCACGCTTCTCGTCCCTTGTGTAAGATTTTGAAGTTTTTGGTACAACTCCCGATGGTAGTACGAAGGGATGAAACGTCGTCGCATTACAGCCTTCATCTCGGACCATGTTTGGATAGGACGCTCGCCATTTCGCCTTCGGCTAGTTGTAAGTTGGTCCCACCACACCATTGCATAGTCCGAAAATTCGATAGCAGCCAACTTAACTTTCTTGGCCTCAGAATAGTTATGGCATTCAAATATAAGCTCGATCTTTTTCTCCCACTCGAGATAAGCTTCGGGATCCGATCGGCCTTGGAATGAAGGGATTGACAACTTAATGCTTTTCAAGTCATCATCGAACCTCCCTCGATTTCGTTGGCCTCGGTTGCGTTGGCCTCTTTGTTGAACATTCGCATTGGACCCTTGATCACTTTCGTGTTCAATCGACTCGAAAGATTCATCATCTAAATCAGATTGTCGTCCTCGATTTCTTGGAGGGCTTAAGGGAGTTCTCCTTCGTTGGGCTCTTCCTTCCACACGATCAAGTCTATCTTGAATCGGTTCTAACTTTTGATCGAACAATCGTTCCACCTCGCGTAGTAATGCTTGCAAATTCAAGTCCGGCACATTTCGAACAGGTTGCCTTTCTGCCATGTTTATTGTAGGATTTCTTGATATATGAAATTATAACCTCTCAACAAAAACTCACAATTCACTCAAAAAGAAAAAATAATTCGGCACTCCACTCGTGTTTACACTCTTTAATGGCTTTTTCTTGATGTACTCTCTTGCCTTTTACCTCTCAAATCCAACTCTCAATATTCTAAAAAGCTACCTTAGACTTATCCCACTTGTGGGTCGGCTTCAAAGCTAAACAAAGGAAAATCGTATGGTTTAGGGTAGGCTCGAAAGAAAGAAAGGTTTAAAGATGTGGCGTATAAAATGAATTCACGAATTGAAATTTTTTTTTTTTTTAATAGTGTGAAATTTCACTCAAAGGGGTATAAAAGGGTGCATAATATGATTTCGGAAAAATTTTTGTTGAAGTGTTTCCAGACTCTTTTTTTTTTTTTTTTTTTTTTTTTACGGATATTTCACGTTCTTTTCGTACGCACCTAGACCGTATGCAATTTTTTTTTTGCAATTTTTTTCCTTCTTTTTTTCTTTTTTTTTCGGATTTTTTTTTTCGAAACTTTTTTTTAACTCTTTTTTTTTCGAAGCTACGATTTACGTACCTAATTTAGCTAGCTCTGATACCAACTGATACGAGCTCGTTTCGGATGTAAAGATGAGTCGTAATCTTTCCCGATCGAAATTAGGTAGTGTCGGAATTGAATCAAATTCAAGTCTTGGTGTTTGAAGTTGGATGGCTTTAGGAACAAAGGAGTTTAATGGGTTGTTGTTTGCTGGGTAATTCGATGAAACAAGATCGAACCCTTATTATCAAATAAGGACCCGGGCTTAAGGTTTCAAAGAAAGAAATGGAAATAGGATAAAAACCGAGACCCTCTATTTAGCAAAATAGGAACCTACGGTATGAAGAACGCCACACCAATGGGTGATAAGTTCGAACAAAGTCAGATTGACGCCACTCGTTAAAGATAAGTCAATTTGAGCTTTGGAGAATAAAGAGAGTGAATTTCTCACTAAAATTATGTTTCATTCAGAAATTTGGCAAAAAGTCCTTTTACAAGAAATTCAGCAACTATTTATAGCTTGAGTGACTAGTAGCCGAATAGACAAGTTCAAGACTTAATATCTAAGCAAACATTGAAATAAATTCAGCTTAAATCCATGTATATTGGCCAATGTAGATTCGGCTGAATGGTGACCAAAAATTAAAGCTTCCAAATTGATCAAATGAATTTCGGAGATTCATGTAGCAGCCAAGTTCACCTAATGAGTTTAATTGACTCATTCATTAGGCAACTCTTGATGAAAAACGACCAGCATTAAAAGAGGAATTGAGCAGCCTTTTTGGGGTGTGAATGGAAGGTTTTGAAGAGTCCCCATGGTGTGAACATGGCTGAACCGAACAACCATGGTGTGAATAGCCTTTATGCTCCCTTGAGAAGAGAATCGGCCAAGCTTGGAGGGATGAACAACTTGGACACTTTTGGCCGAATAGTTGCCTTGAAAAACACTAAAATTAATCAACTTTAATGCATTAAACCAGCTGCACATGCACCTTCACATTCATTGAATCTACATGCATGAATCTGCCCAATGTATCTTCAAATTCGGGTGCACCTACATAACACAAATGAACTTAATTAAAAACATAATGTGAACATCCTAATTATCATTGTGACAACTTGAATATTAATAAACATGACACATAAATTCGGCTGGACAGATTTAATGCATGTATAAATTTAGACAAACTAAATAAAATCAAGACATCTTTAATTTAACTAGATCAAGACAAATTAATTAATTCAACTTATTCATGCCGAAAATAATAAGACACATTAAATGACTTAAAGGCACAATTAACACCTAGTTAAATTAGTTAATTAGCTTAAACTAAATTAACTAAAATTTATTCCAGCAAAATAAAAAAAATGCAAAACTAAAAGAAACTAAAATGAGTTTATTGAGCTAGTTCGAGCTCATTGAGGTTGTAAAGAGCTGGAAATAAGCTAATTGAAGCTCCACAAAATAAAATTGAGCTACGTCCAGCTTGCAAACACGATGAGCCTCGCTTGTAGGCTGAAACAATAGCCGTTCCCGGGGGCGGGTCGTATCACCATCACCTTCTTAAGCTTGGGTTGGGCCTTTGTGACTCGTATCACCAAAACACTAGACATATTGCAAGAACACTTCCATTGGCCACATATGAAGAAGGATGTGTAAAAGGTATGTTCCAAGTGCATTACATGCAAACAAGCAAAATCTAAGGTAATGCCTCATGGCCTTTACACTCCTCTACCGATTCCTACTTCACCTTGGGTAGATTTATCCATGGATTTTATTTTAGGTTTGCCTCGAACAAAAAAAGGAAGAGATAGTATATTTGTTGTTGTTGACAGGTTTTCAAAGATGTCACATTTTATTCCTTGTCACAAAATAGATGATGCTACACATGTGGCAGGCTTATTCTTTAAAGAAGTGGTAAGACTTCATGGCATCCCTAAAACAATTGTTTCTGATAGAGATGTCAAATTCCTTAGCCACTTTTGGAAGGTATTGTGGGGTAAGCTTGGTACTAAATTACTTTATTCTACTACATGTCACCCCCAAACTGATGGTCAAACTGAAGTAGTTAATCGAATCTTAGGGACTTTATTACGAGCTGTTGTGGGAAAGAACATTAGAAATTGGGAAGAATGCCTACCATTTGTTGAATTTGCATATAATAGATCTATTCATTCTACAACTGGTTATTCCCCATTTGAACTTGTTTATGGTTTTAACCCACTAACAGTACTTGATCTTGCGCCATTACCTCTTGAACACGTTATGAATTTAGATGGCAAACATAAAGCTGAGTTGGTGAAATCCTTACATGAGAAGGCTAGACAGCAAATAGCCAAAACAAATGACGCCAACACCAACAAAGCAAACAAGGGGCGCAAGCGGGTTGTACTAGAACCCAGAGATTGGGTTTGGGTCCATTTGAGGAAAGAACGATTTCCTACAAAAAGGAAGACTAAGTTGGACCCAAGGGGCGATGGGCCTTTCCAAGTACTCGAGCGGATCAACGATAATGCCTATAAAATTGATCTACCTGGTGAGTACAATGCAAGTTCTTCTTTTAATGTGGCTGACTTGTCCCCATTTGATTTTTCAGACTCGAGGACGAATCTTTTTGAGGAAGGAGGGAATGATACAAGTCATAAAGGCCCAATCCAAGTTCAAGAACGTGATGGGCTCAAATTGCCACAAGGCCCAATAACGAGATCAAAGGCCCGACAAATGCAGTCCAAACTAAATGGGACCATTCAAGAGCTTGTTAGCAAGGCCTTAGATGCATACACGAGAGAACAAGAAAATCAAGATTCACTTTCTTGTTTTCAAGAAAATCAAGAAACCGAATCTTGGCCCAATTTTGCTGTTCGAAGAGATTTCAAGAATCAAGAAAATCAAGATTTCAAATCTTGGAAATCTTGGTCCAAGAAATCAAATCTTGCAGTCAAAACGCATTGGATCTCCATTACGAGCGTCAACAACCTAATTTTGGTAGGAGATGGATCACGAGCTAAAATTCTTGAAGGCGAGGCCCAATAACCAAAATCCAGCCCAATCAAGAAATTTCTTCATACTTAGTTGAAAATCAAGCCAAAATGTCAAAGGGCCCAATTTGTAAACATCTTACTTGTTTAATTTAATTTTTTAATCTTTAGGAGCATTACATGTAAAATTCGGCCCAAAACAGCCCATATAAGTGCATCGCCGAATTTACCTTGTTATTTTATTAATTAGGTTTATTTTTTTATTAGTTACTTGTGAGATTAGGATTTGTTGGAGGCCTATATAAGCATTGGCCAGCCACCCTTTGTAAACACATCTTATTATCATTCAATACATTAAATTTCAGTTTGTTAGAGTGCAGAATTTTCTTTGGGGTTTTCTCCAAGAATTCTCTCTTGAGCTTTCTTTAGAAGTTGTTTTAACAATCTCTTGATTGTGGGAGCCATCTTCAACCTTCTTCTTGCCATCGATATTCTTTGGAGGGGAGATTAGAGCCGTTTGAAGAGATTTGTGAAATCTTTCGGGATTTCAAGGATCTTTAGGACTTATCCTTTAATTTTTTGCTATTCAATTTCTTTTATTTAATTCTACTTGTGCCGAATCTCAATTCTAATCTATTTCCTGTTTTATTTGTGTTTCCAGCCCTCGTTTATCTTAAAGAATTGATCAATTTCACTTTTTGCTGGAGTTCGACAATCAGCCCTAAATCCCCAAATTCTAGGGTTCTTGCCGAATTCACACTTATTCTTCTTGGGTGAATTTGGTTGTCGAAACTTAGGCGAAACTTTCGTGGTGGTCAATTGAGCAGATCGCCCTCGCTTTTTTCAGCCTCAATAGCCGTTTTATGCCTTCAATTTCTTTCTTTCTCATTGACGCATAAACCCTAATTTGTTTCAAGAAATTCTGGTCGATCTAATTTGCTTGCTGATTTGGTGTTCTTTGACAGATTCGGCTTGTGGGAGTTCATTCTTGGGAATCAATTTCGTGTTCTCGGTTTCAAGAAACCTCTTTCATAAGTGTTTCATTTCTTGATTAGATCTTGCTGATTTTTAGGGTTCTTATTCCAGATTTTAATTTTCTAGATTTAATCTCGTTCTTTGTTTGATTTCAGATCTATTCGTTAGATTTTCGTAGGAGTTCCCCGTGACTTGGCAACTCGATCTTGGTCCGCACGCATTCCTGTATCATTGAATGATACGAGTCACAAATGCCAAACCCAAGCTCAAGAAGGTGATGGGCTCAAATCAAGAAAATCAAGATTCACTTTCTTGTTTTCAAGAAAATCAAGAAACCGAATCTTGGCCCAATTATGCTGTTCGAAGAGATTTCAAGAATCAAGAAAATCAAGATTTCAAATCTTGGAAATCTTGGTCCAAGAAACCAAATCTTGCAGCCAACACGCATTGGATCTCCGTTACGAGCATCAACGACCCAATTTCGGAAGGAGATGGATCACGAGCCCAAATTCATGAAGGCGAGGCCCAAAAACCAAATTTCAGCCCAATCAAGAAATTCCTTCATACTTAGTTGAAAATCAGGCCAAAATGTCAAAGGGCCCAATTTATAAACATTTTAATTGTTTAATTTAATTTTTTTAAGCTTTAGGAACATACATGTAAAATTCGGCCCAAAAACAGCCCATATATATGCTTGGCCGAATTTTCCTTTATTTATTCTATTAATTAGGTTTAATTTTATTAGTTACTTGTTAGATTAGGATTACTTGAGGCCTATTTAAAGGCATGGCCGACCACTCCTTGTACACATAACACTTAGATTCATTCTTAAATTTCAGATTTGAGAGAGCAGAATTTTCTTTGAGTTTTCTCCAAGATTTCTCTCTTGAGTTTTCTTTAGAAGTTGTTTTAACAATCTTTTGATTGTGGGAGCCATCTTCAACCTTCTTCTTGTCATCGATATTCTTTGGAGGGGAGATTAGAGCCGTTTGAAGGAATTTGTGAATTCTTTCGGGAATTCAAGGGTTCTTAGGACTTTTCTTTATTTCTTGCTGTTTCGTTATTATTTCTTTATTCCTACTTGTGCCGATTCTTTATCTCATTTGTTTGCTGTTCTTCTTTTGTTTTTCCAGCCATATTCAACTCAAAGAATAGAATTAAATCATCATTCATTGGCAGCAAAGGGTCGTTCTCAAAAATCCCCAATTCCTAGGGTTTGGCCGATTGGATCTCTTTCAATTTGGGGATCAATTGATTGCTGGAAATTAGGCATTCTTGGCCGAATCAATCCCTTGGCAGAATCGCATCCTTTCCATACTTTCAATTCCGTTTGATTCATTTTTTTTCTATTTCTTTGTTTCTTGCTGCTCTTTTAATTGAATTTGGGGAATTTCAATTCAATTCTGATTTTCTTTTAATCTTGTTCTTTATTTTGAATCCAGATCTGATTCGTCTAGAGCTTTCATAGGAGTTTCTCGTGACTTGGCAACTCGATCTTGGTCCGCGCACAACTCTATATCACTAACCTTTTACAATAAACAAGTAAACTATTTATAATGTTCAGCTAGGTAGCCAAATGGCCTAAGCAAAGACTTAATATCTAAGTAATTAATTAGGCTAGAAAAGGCTAGAAAAATCTGGAAATAAAACACTAAATTGTCATAATAAAGTTTAGATGAATAGGAAGCTCCAATGGTCAGCTTAAGGCTTAAGCAAATGTATTTGAGAAGATGAATGCATGTAGTAATTGAGCTGCCTCGGTTCAGCCGAATATTCTTGGTCATAATGAGGCTGCCTGGAACTCTTCAATAGTCACTCGATATGAAGGAAGAAATTGAAAAGTCATGCAATGTGAACGGACGAAACTGAATAGCCCTTAGTGTGTGGAAGCTCTCAACCGAATGGTCATTAGTTTCAGCAAGTGTAAAAGCTTTTAAAACTGGTTGGAGATCGGGCCGGTCAGTTTGGAAGTAGGAAGCATCAGCTCCTTTGGTCTTTGAACTTCTCGAGGAGATGCTTAGAAAATAGTAATCAGCAACCCATCTCTTTAATACGTTTCATGCATGTTTTCTTCAAAAGCTCATTAAATGGCCGTCCATTGCATGTGGAACAGCCCATTTAATATCTGTCTTTGCTGCGCATTAAATCCTTCCAGCATGCCTCCTTTAATGCCATCCAAGGGAGTGTACCTGCAGACAATTAATAAATTCAGTCAAATAATGCATGCACATTACAATTAATTTCGGCAGCCCCTTTTTGAACATAATTAATCTCATGCTTGAACCAAGACAAATTAATTAGCCATCTTAATTCGGCTGGACATGAATTAAGTTAACATTAAATTCGGCAGCCACAAGACACATTAAAGTGGTTCATTAATTCGGCTGAATTCAAGCATATTAAGTCAGCAATGAGACATTAAATTCGGCACTTTAAAGCACTTAAGACACATTAAACAACAGCAGCAAAAACACATTAAGTAGCAGCATTAAATTCGTCCAGACACATTAAATAACAGCATTAACTACGACAAAACACATTAAATAGACTTAAGACAAATTAAAGTATGCATTAAATAAAACATATTTATCATGGAAATTAATATGTCCAGATTTTTAAACAAATTTATTAACTTAAACTAATTAACTAGCAGCAATTATTTATTCCAGCAAATTAAATTGAATGAGCTAAAAAGCTAGTAACGAGCTCAATGAGTTGAATTGAGCTCGAATGAGCTGATTGAAAATGTTTCCGGGACGGGTTCGCATCACTTTCTAATTGGTGATATAGACTCTACTAAAGAACTCACAAGACTGAATTCTACCTCATTGAGAATTTGATTTTTCTTTTTGAGTGACTAACGGTGAGGTTTGCTAATTTTTCTTTTGAGTGTTGAGTATTTGTGATACGAGTCACAAAAGCCCAAATTCTTGAAGGCGAGGCCCAATAAGCAAATTCCCAGCCCAATCAAGAAATCCATCCATACTTAGTTGAAAATCAGGCCAAATTGTCAAAGTGGCCCAAGTTGTAAAGTTTTATTTTTATTTATTTATTTATTTATTTATTTACTTAGTTTAAATTTTTATGTCAATATTCAATCCAAGAGTCCCAGATAAAATGACCTTTGACCGAATTTCCATATTAAAATAATTAGGAGTTTTTTTTATTTTAGTTTTCTAATTAGATTAGGACTAGTTATAAGGCCTATTTAAAGGCATGGCTGTCCACCTTGTTAAACACTTATCATTATTATTAAAATTTCAGATTTGTTGAGAGCAGAATTTTCTTTGAGTTCTTCAAGGATTTTCTCTTGAGTTTTCTTTAGAAGTTGTTTTAACAATCTTTTTGATTGTGGGAGCCATCTTCAACCTTCTTCTTGCCATTGATATTCTTTGGAGGGGAGATTAGAGCCGTTTGAAGGGAGTTGTGAGATCTTTCGAGATTTCAAGGCTTTTTAGGACTTATCTTTTAATTTCTTACTGTCAATTCTTTCTTTATTTCTACTTGTGCTGAATCATTATCTAATCTATTTTCTGTTCTTATTGTGTTTTCAGCCTTTTTTCTATCTTAAGGAATCAGCCCAAAAATCCCCAATTTCTAGGGTTTTTCCATACTCTTTTTGGGTGAAATTAGATTGTCGAAATTTGGGAAAAACTATCTTGGTGTTCAATTGGGCAGAATCACAATCTCCTTGAGGGTTTCAAGAACCCTAACACTTATTTCTATTCTCAATTTGATTCTTTGCTGATTTGGGGATTTTATTTCAGATCTGGAAATTCAAAGTTCTAATCTTTCAATTTTTCTGTTTCGTTTCAGATCTAATTGTTTAGGGTTTTCGTAGGAGTTTCTCGTGACTTGGCAACTCGATCTTGGTCCGCGCGCAACCCCGTATCATTTGGTATCAGATTTTGGGCGTTTTGGGTGTTCTTGGTTGATTTCTAAACTGATCTCTATTTTTTAAATTACAAACAGCAGTTTTACCCAGAAAAATTTTCGAAAAAAAATTCATTTGAGTGGGTAAACGTTTTCTGATTGATCTGAAATTTTACATACATATTTTTGGCACTGTTATTGAATATACAAAAATATTTCCCGCAAAAAAATAAGTCGAAAAAGTCAAAAAATTGAAAAAAGACGAAATTCAATAAAAAATTAAAAAAATATCCAGCGGGTTGAATTTGGTGCCCAAATTTTCCAGATCAAAAATTCAATATTTGAAGACATTCCAGATTTAATTTTGTGATTTTTTGAGATCAGGAACACCTCAAACGAAGTTGTCAAGTTACTCCGCAGTTTTTCGGGTTTTCTGTTTTCAGCAAATTTTATTGATTCTTAGCTGTAGGTTTTCATTTGTTTACCTTTATTCTTCCTTTACGTTATCTAACACCTTCTTGGTTCTTGTGTTAGTAGGATTTAAACGTGTGCACAACTTCTTCCTCGGTGCAACACGAATCAATTGGTGTCTCGTCAGTTTTTGGCATCCTAGTGCAAATTAGGATTCTTTGGTAGTTTGGTTCACACTCTCTAATTGGTTGATATAAACTCTGATAAAGAACTCACAAGATTGAATTCGACCTCATTGAGAATTTGAATTTTCTTTTTGAGTGATTAATGGTGAGGTTTGCTAACTTTTATTTTTGAGTGTTGAGTGTTTATTTTTTACAGGTTTTGAAGATGTCTAAAGGTGATAATAATGATGCACTTATGAAAGTCCAACAACAGTTAGATGGACATACTGCTGCAATCACACAAATAAATGCTACACTTCAAGCATTGAATACTACTTTGAATGAGGTACGAGTGAATCAAAAACATCAATATCGAGATCCAATTAAGGAAGATAGGGATAACCAACCCCAAAGGCGCGGCCCTCGACGTGTCACTAGAATGGATGATGATTTTCATGATCGTGGACAATCATCTTTGGCAAAACCAAGGAGCGAGCAGCAACGAGAACATCTCTTTCATACTCGCTGCCATGTACAAGGTAAGCTTTGTAGAGTTATTATTGATGGTGAAAGTTGCTCGAACATAGCCAGCACGACGATGGTGGAAAAGCTTTGCTTAACCACTACCAAGCATCCACAACCTTATCAACTACAAGGGCTTAGCAACGAAGGCCAATTTAGGGTCACTCAACAAGTGCGCATCGCATTTTCTATCGGTAAGTATCAAGACGAAGTTGTGTGCGACGTAATGCCTATTCAAGCCTGCAATTTGTTGCTAGGAGAACCGTGGCAACTGGATCGAAAAGTCACTCACGATGGTCGTACCAATAGGTATTCTTTCAAGCATCAAGGAAAGAAACTTACCTTAGTGCCGCTCACTCCGGAACAAGTCCATGAGGACCAAATCAAACTGAGAAATTCTGTTAAAACAAGTGAGGAAAAAGAAAAAGAGAATGAAAAAGAGCAAAAAGAGATTGAGAGTGAAAAGGAATGTGAAACAGAAAAGAAAATTGAAAAAGAAGTTGAAGAAAGAAGAGAAAATGAGTTAGAAAAAGAAACAAAAGAAAAAGACGAGGAAAGGCTAGTGAGGAATGTTTCCACTAACCAAGATATGAATTTTTCTTGTGTTGCTACTTTTCAGGTTCCCGAAAGATCGAAAGATAACTTTCAACTTCAATACCTCTCAAATGAAAGACGCTTTCATACGATCAACTTAAGCAAAGATGAAATCACACTACATGATCTCGAAGGTAAGCGAGGTAAGGAAATTTTAGAAACCGAGTCCAGTGCAGATTTGAAAATTATTGATAAAACTTTTGGTGACTTAGTTCTTAAAAGATCCCATCATTTTGATCCGATTAATTGTTACTCTTCGATTGTGGTTGATAAAGTCATTACGAAAAGAAGCGTGATTTGTTATTCTCTTGATTTACCTTGTGTAAAATCCTTGAATTTGTCCAAATCTGTTTTGGAGAATAAGGTAACGAAATTTGCCAAATTTGTTTTCAATTTATATTCTTGCCTTAAACAGTTTATGTGATTGTACATGAAGTTTGAGTTCCATTTGACAAAGGTTAACTCAACAACGGAGATTCGACTACACTATGCCCCCGATGAACGAAGGTTTGTTTTAAATGAAAAAGGTAAAATCGACCCTTATTCTTTTGCTTATCGAGGTAAGATGCTTGAAACCTTTGAAACACTTTTGTACTCCTCGGATAGTGATAAAGATCGTGTTGATGAACACTTAGATCGAAACATGCTTGACTGTCCTATTTTATTTATTGACGATCTATCTGTTTTGATGGTTGATAAAAAGATTCTTGTTTTTGATAATGCATGTGTGAGTGAATCTATAGACCGTCGATTAATGCATGGTATGATTATGCAACTCTGTGAACCATGTAAATCTTTTCAAATACCTACTTGTGACGATTATGTTTACCATTTGATTTATTACTCGCAATTTATTCATGGTTTGTGGGAACAATGTGAGACGACTGAATGCCTTAAAACATGTCCATCTTTGTTTCAAATATTTGACGAGGCAGTGGTGAGTAAATTAGATTGTTTGCATGGTAATCTGAATCTGTCCATTCACTTGCGTTATACCTGTTCTATTATGCTTATAATTGGACTACAAGCTTGTTTGTGTTGCTATTTACTATTTCATGGCTATTCTTTTCAGTGGACTCAATTGCCATTACTCCCGTTCGATAGAGGAAAGTCGAGTTCATTTGATTTTTCAGATTCGAGGACGAATCTTTTTGAGGAAGGGGGGAATGATACGAGTCATAAAAGCCCAAATTCTTGAAGGCGAGGCCCAATAAGCAAATTCCCAGCCCAATCAAGAAATCCATCCATACTTAGTTGAAAATCAGGCCAAATTGTCAAAGTGGCCCAAGTTGTAAAGTTTTATTTTTATTTATTTATTTATTTATTTACTTAGTTTAAATTTTTATGTCAATATTCAATCCAAGAGTCCCAGATAAAATGACCTTTGACCGAATTTCCATATTAAAATAATTAGGAGTTTTTTTTATTTTAGTTTTCTAATTAGATTAGGACTAGTTATAAGGCCTATTTAAAGGCATGGCTGTCCACCTTGTTAAACACTTATCATTATTATTAAAATTTCAGATTTGTTGAGAGCAGAATTTTCTTTGAGTTCTTCAAGGATTTTCTCTTGAGTTTTCTTTAGAAGTTGTTTTAACAATCTTTTTGATTGTGGGAGCCATCTTCAACCTTCTTCTTGCCATTGATATTCTTTGGAGGGGAGATTAGAGCCGTTTGAAGGGAGTTGTGAGATCTTTCGAGATTTCAAGGCTTTTTAGGACTTATCTTTTAATTTCTTACTGTCAATTCTTTCTTTATTTCTACTTGTGCTGAATCATTATCTAATCTATTTTCTGTTCTTATTGTGTTTTCAGCCTTTTTTCTATCTTAAGGAATCAGCCCAAAAATCCCCAATTTCTAGGGTTTTTCCATACTCTTTTTGGGTGAAATTAGATTGTCGAAATTTGGGAAAAACTATCTTGGTGTTCAATTGGGCAGAATCACAATCTCCTTGAGGGTTTCAAGAACCCTAACACTTATTTCTATTCTCAATTTGATTCTTTGCTGATTTGGGGATTTTATTTCAGATCTGGAAATTCAAAGTTCTAATCTTTCAATTTTTCTATTTCGTTTCAGATCTAATTGTTTAGGGTTTTCGTAGGAGTTTCTCGTAACTTGGCAACTCGATCTTGGTCCGCGCGCAACCCCGTATCAATTTGTTTTACAGGTATTTCATAAAAAAAAGAGGAAAAAAAATAAGATGGTAGTCTGCCGCACCCTTAACATCCAAATGGGAGACGATTGTGATAACCAAAGGACCAATATTTTCCATTCTAGGTGTTTTATAAAAGGTAACTTATGTTCACTTATTATTGATAGTGGGAGTTGTTCGAATGTAGTTAGCAACTATTTGGTGGATTCCTTAAAGTTACCTTGTATCGAGCACCCTAAGCCGTATCACCTTCAGTGGCTTAATGAATGCTCAGAAGTTAAAGTTACAAAACAGTCCTTGAACACTTTTAAGCTTGGGAATTATGAGGATGAGGTATGGTGTGATGTGGTGATATGGAGTTGCGCGCGGACCAAGATCGAGTTGCCAAGTCACGAGAAACTCCTACGAAAGCTCTAATCGAACAGATCTGAAATCAAAACAAAGAATAAGATTAAAAACAAATCAGATCTGGAAATTAAGATCCCCAAAACAATCAAGAACAGCCAAGAATCAAAGATCTTATGAATAGATGTTTTCGGAATGCAAAAACATGAAATCGATCTCCAAGATTGATTTTCAACAAGCCGAATCTGTCCAAGAACTAAACCGATGAATAAAGCCCCAAATTCCAGCAACTTGATTTTTCCCAAAATTCCAGCAACCTAAAACAGTCAGTTTTGACAAGAAGAATTCGACAAGATTAATTGGAAAAGATAAGTTTAGTCGAATTTGGCTACCAAGAATGAGTACCGATCGATCTTTTTGAGTAATAAAGATGGCTAGAAATTCACAAGAAGAATAAACAAGTTAGATCAAAAGAATCGGCATAAACAGAATTTAAAAGAAAAGAATGAACAGCAAGAAAGTAAATTGAAGTCCTAAAGATCCTTGAAATCCCGAAAGATTTCACAAATCTCTTCAAACGGCTCTAATCTCCCCTCCAACGAATATCGGTGGCAAGAAGAAGGTTGAAGATGGCTCCCACAATCCAAAGATTGTTAAAACAACTTCTAAAGAAAACTCAAGAGAGAATTCTTGGAGAAAACCCCAAAGAAAATTCTGCACTCAACAAATCTAAAATTTGATAGAAAAATAATAATAAGATGTGTTTACAAAGGGTGGCTGGCCAATGCTTATATAGGCCTCCAACAAATCCTAATCTCATAAGTAACTAATAAAAATTAAACCTAATTAATAAAATAACAAGGTAAATTCGGCCATGCACTTATATGGGCTGTTTTGGGCCGAATTTTACATGTAATGCTCCTAAAGATTAAAAAATTAAATTAAACAAGTAAGATGTTTACAAATTGGGCCCTTTGACATTTTGGCCTGATTTTCAACTAAGTATGAAGAAATTTCTTGATTGGGCTAAATTTTGGTTATTGGGCCTCGCCTTCAAGAATTTGGGCTCGTGATCCATCTCCTACCAAAATTGGGTCGTTGACGCTCGTAATGGAGATCCAATGCGTTTTGGCTGCAAGATTTGGTTTCTTGGACCAAGATTTCCAAGATTTGAAATCTTGATTTTCTTGATTCTTGAAATCTCTTCGAACAGCAAAATTGGGCCAAGATTCGATTTCTTGATTTTCTTGAAAACAAGAAAGTGAATCTTGATTTTCTTGTTCTCTAGTGTATGCATCTAAGGCCTTGCTAACAAGCTCTTGAATGGTCCCATTTAGTTTGGACTGCATTTGTCGGGCCTTTGATCTCGTTATTGGGCCTTGTGGCAATTTGAGCCCATCACGTTCTTGAACTTGGATTGGGCCTTTATGACTTGGATGCCATGAAGTCTTACCACTTCTTTAAAGAATAAGTCAGCCACATGTGTAGCATCATCTGTTCTGTGACAAGGAATAAAATGTGACATCTTTGAAAACCTGTCAACAACAACAAATATATTATCTCTTCATTTTTTTGTTCGAGGCAAACCTAAAATAAAATCCATGGATAAATCTACCCAAGGTGAAGTAGGAATCGGTAGAGGAGTGTAAAGGCCATGAGGCATTACCTTAGATTTTGCTTGTTTGCATGTAATGCACTTGGAACATACCTTTTTCCACATCCTTCTTCATATGTGGCCAATGGAAGTGTTCTTGCAATATGTCTAGTGTTTTGGCCACTCCAAAATGTCCCATTAATCCCCCACTATGGGCTTCATGAATCAACAATTCTTTCATGGAACACTTTGGTATGCATAACCTGTTTAAACGAAAAAGCAAGCCATCTACAAGATAAAATTTTTCAAAAGCAGTATGTCCACAATTCTCATAGATATGGCTGAAATCAGTATCATCATCATATAACTCTTTAATATGTTCAAACCCTAAGACTTTAGCATTCAATGTAGTTATTAAAGTATATCGTCTAGACAAAGCATCTGCAACTACATTATCTTTACCTGTTTTATATTGAATCATATAAGGGAATGTTTCAATGAATTCTACCCATCGGGCATGTCTTTTACTCAACTTACCTTGTCCCTTTAACCATTTAAGAGACTCATGATCTGTATGTATGACAAACTCATTAGGCAGCAAATAATGTTGCCATACTTGAAGTGCACGAACTAATGCCAATAGTTCTTTGTCATAAGTCGAGTAATTTAACTGTGCACCGTTCAATTTCTCACTAAAATAAGCAATAGGTTGCTTATCTTGCATTAAAACAGCGCCGATTCAAATTCCTGAAGCATCACACTCAAGTTCAAAAGCTTTAGCAAAATCAGGTAATTTAAGCAAAGGAGCAGAACATAACTTAGCTTTTAGAGTTTGAAAAGCTTTTTCTTGGGTTTCACCCCATTTGAAACCCACTGATTTCTTTATAACTTCAGTCAATGGGGTAGCAATAGTGGAGAAATCTTTCACAAATCGTCTATAAAAACTGGCTAAACCATGGAAAGATCTCACCTCAGTTACCGATTTAGGAGTCGGCCACTCCTTAATTGCCTTAACTTTGTCCTCGTCGACATGAATACCTTGAGCACTAACTATGAAACCTAAGAATATTAGTTTATCACAACAGAATGTGCATTTATCAAGGTTGGCAAATAATCTTTCAGTTCATAGAATATCCAAAACGGTTCGAACATGGAAAACATGATCATCTAATGACTTTGAGTAAATTAAAATATCATCAAAGTAAACTTGATATGAGTCACAAAAGCCCAAATTCTTGAAGGCGAGGCCCAATAAGCAAATTCCCAGCCCAATCAAGAAATCCATCCATACTTAGTTGAAAATCAGGCCAAATTGTCAAAGTGGCCCAAGTTGTAAAGTTTTATTTTTATTTTTATTTATTTATTTATTTATTTATTTACTTAGTTTAAATTTTTATGTCAATATTCAGTCCAAGAGTCCCAGATAAAATGACCTTTGACCGAATTTCCATATTAAAATAATTAGAAGTTTTTTTTATTTTAGTTTTCTAATTAGATTAGGACTAGTTATAAGGCCTATTTAAAGGCATGGCTGTCCACCTTGTTAAACACTTATCATTATTATTAAAATTTCAGATTTGTTGAGAGCAGAATTTTCTTTGAGTTTTCTCCAAGATTTCTCTCTTGAGTTTTCTTTAGAAGTTGTTTTAACAATCTTGTGATTGTGGGAGCCATCTTCAACCTTCTTCTTGCCATTGATATTCTTTGGAGGGGAGATTAGAGCCGTTTGAAGGGAGTTGTGAGATCTTTCGAGATTTCAAGGCTTCTTAGGACTTATTTTTTAATTTCTTACTGTCAATTCTTTCTTTATTTCTGCTTGTGCCGAATCTTTATCTAATTTATTTTCTGTTCTTATTGTGTTTTCAGCCTTTTTCTATCTTAAGGAATTAGCCCAAAAATCCCCAATTTCTAGGGTTCTTGCCGATTCATCCATACTCTTTTTGGGAGAAATTAGATTGCCGAAATTTGGGGAAAACTATCTGGGTGTTCAATTGGGCAGAATCGCAATCTCTTCTAGGGTTTCAAGATTCCTTATTAACACTTATTTCTATTCTCTATTTGATTCTTTACTGTTTTGGGGATTTTATTTCAGATCTGAAAATTCAAAAATCTAATCTTTTAATTTTCTGTTTCGTTTCAAATCTAATTGTTTAGGGTTTTCGTAGGAGTTTCTCGTGACTTGGCAACTCGATCTTGGTCCGCGCGCAACCCCGTATCATTTGGTATCAGATTTTGGGCGTTTTGGGTGTTCTTGGTTGATTTCTAAACTGATCTTTATTTTTTAAAGCATAAACAGCAGTTTTACCCAGAAAAATTGTTCAAAAAAAAATTCATTTGAGTGGGTAAACGTTGTCCTATTGATCTGAAATTTTACATACATGTTTTTGGCACTGTGATTGAATATAAAAAAATTATTCCCGCAAAAAAATCAGTCAAAAAAGTCAAAATTATAAAAAAAGACGAAATTCAATAAAAATTTTAAAAAAGATTCAGCGGGTTGAATTTGGTGCCCAAAATTTCCAGATCAAAAATTCAATATATAAGGACACTCCAGATTTAATTTCGTGATTTTTGGAGATCGGGAACACCTCGAACGAAGTTGTCAAGTTACTCCGCAGTTTTTTGGGTTTTCCGTTTTCAGCAATTTTTATTGATTCTTAGCTGTAGGTTTTCATTTGTTTGCTTTTTATTCTCCTTTTACAATATCTAACACCTTCTTGTTTCTCGTGTTAGTAGGATTTAAACGTGTGCACAATCCTTCCTCGGTGCAACACGAATCACTTGGTGTCTCGTCAGTTTTTGGCATCCTAGTGCAAATTAGGATTCTTTGGTAGTTTGGTTCACACTCTCTAATTGGTTGATATAAACTCTGATAAAGAACTCACAAGATTGAATTCGACCTCATTGAGAATTTGATTTTTCTTTTTGAGTGATTAATGGTGAGGTTTGCTAACTTTTATTTTTGAGTGTTGAGTGTTTATTTTTTACAGTTTTGAAGATGTCTAAAGGTGATAATAATGATGCACTTATGAAAGTCCAACAACAGTTAGACGGACATACTGCTGCAATTACACAAATAAATGCTACACTTCAAGCATTGAATACTACTTTGAATGAGGTATGAGTGAATCAAAAACATCAATATCGAGATCCAATTAAGGAAGATAGGGATAACCAGCCCCATAGGTGCAGCCCTCAACGTGTCCCTAGAATGGATGATGATTTTCATGATCGTGGACAATCATCTTTGGCAAAACCAAAGAGCGAGCAGCAACGAGAACATCTCTTTCATACTCGCTGCCATGTACAAGGTAAGCTTTGTAGAGTTATTATTGATTGTGAAAGTTGCTCAAACATAGCCAGCACGACGATGGTGGAAAAGCTTTGCTTAACCACTACCAAGCATCCACAACCTTATCAACTACAAGGGCTTAGCAACGAAGGCCAATTTAGGGTCACTCAACAAGTGTGCATCGCCTTTTCTATCGGTAAGTATCAAGACGAAGTTGTGTGCGACGTAATGCCTATTCAAGCCTGCCATTTGTTGCTAGGAGAACCATGGCAACTGGATCGAAAAGTCACTCACGATGGTCGTACCAATAGGTATTCTTTCAAGCATCAAGGAAAGAAACTCACCTTAGTGCCGCTCACTCCGGAACAAGTCCATGAGGACCAAATCAAACTGAAAAATTCTGTTAAAACAAGTGAGGAAAAAGAAAAAGAGAATGAAAAAGAGCAAAAAGAGATTGAGAGTGAAAAAGAAATTGAAGAAAGAAGAGAAAATGAATTAGAAAAAGAAACAAAAGAAAAAGACGTGGAAAGGGTAGTGAGGAATGTTTCCACTAACCAAGATATGAATTTTTCTTGTGTTGCTACTTTTCAGGTTTCCGAAAGATCGAAAGATAACTTTCAACTTCAATACCTCTCAAATGAAAGACACTTTCATACGATCAACTTAGGCAAAGATGAAATCACACTACATGATCCCGAAGGTAAGTGAGGTAAGGAAATTTTAGAAACCGAGTCCAGTGCAGATTTGAAAACTATTGATAAAACTTTTGGTGACTTAGTTCTTAAAAGATCCCCTCATTTTGATCCGATTAATTGTTACTCTTCGATTGTGGTTGATAAAGTCATTACGAAAAGAAGCGTGATTTGTTATTCTCTTGATTTACCTTGTGTAAAATCCTTGAATTTGTCCAAATCTGTTTTGGAGAATAAAGTAACGAAATTTTCCAAATTTGTTTTCAATTTATATTCGTGCCTTAAACAGTTTATGTGGTTGTACATGAAGTTTGAGTTCCATTTGACAAAGGTTAACTCAACAACGGAGATTCGACTACACTATGCCCCCGATGAGCGAAGGTTTGTTTTAAATGAAAAAGGTAAAATCGACCCTTATTCTTCTGCTTATCGAGGTAAGATGCTTGAAACCTTTGAAACACTTTTGTACTCCTCGGATAGTGATAAAGATCGTGTTGATGAACACTTAGATCGAAACGTGCTTGACTGTCCTATTTTATTTATTGATGATCTATCTGTTTTGATGGTTGATAAAAAGATTCTTGTTTTTGATAATGCATGTGTGAGTGAATCTATAGACCGTCGATTAATGCATGGTATGATTATGCAACTCTGTGAACCATGCGAATCTTTTCAAATACCTACTTGTGACGATTATGTTTACCATTTGATTTATTACTCGCAATTTATTCATGGTTTGTGGGAACAATGTGAGACGACTGAATGCCTTAAAACATGTCCATCTTTGTTTCAAATATTTGACGAGGCAGTGGTGAGTAAATTAGATTGTTTGCATGGTAATCTGAATCTGTCCATTCACATGCGTTATACCTGTTCTATTATGCTTATGATTGGACTACAAGCTTATTTCCGTTGCTATTTACTATCTCATGGCTATTCTTCTCAGTGGACTCAATTGCCATTAGTCCCGTTCGATAGAGGAAAGTCGAGTTCATTTGATTTTTCAGATTCGAGGACGAATCTTTTTGAGGAAGGGGGGAATGATACGTGATACGGGGTTGTGCGCGGACCAAGATCGAGTTGCCAAGTCACGAGAAACTCCTACGAAAACCCTAAACAATTAGATCTGAAACGAAACAAAAAATTAAAAGATTAGATTTTTGAATTTTCAGATCTGAAATAAATCCCAAATCAGCAAAGAATCAAATTGAGAATAGAAATAAGTGTTAGGGTTCTTGAAACCCTCAAGGAGATTGTGATTCTGCCCAATTGAACACCAAGATAGTTTTCCTCAAATTTCGGCAATCTAATTTCTCCCAAAAAGAGTATGGATGAATCGGCAAGAACCCTAGAAATTGGGAATTTTTGGGCTAATTCCTTAAGATAGAAAAAGGCTGAAAACACAATAAGAACAGAAAATAAATTAGATAAAGATTCGGCACAAGCAGAAATAAAGAAAGAATTGACAGTAAGAAATTAAAAGATAAGTCCTAAGAAGCCTTGAAATCTCGAAAGATCTCACAACTCCCTTCAAACGGCTCTAATCTCCCCTCCAAAGAATATCAATGGCAAGAAGAAGGTTGAAGATGGCTCCCACAATCACAAGATTGTTAAAACAACTTCTAAAGAAAACTCAAGAGAGAAATCTTGGAGAAAACTCAAAGAAAATTCTGCTCTCAACAAATCTGAAATTTTTATAATAATGATAAGTGTTTAACAAGGTGGACAGCCATGCCTTTAAATAGGCCTTATAACTAGTCCTAATCTAATTAGAAAACTAAAATAAAAAAAACTCCTAATTATTTTAATATGGAAATTCGGTCAAAGGTCATTTTATCTAGGACTCTTGGACTGAATATTGACATAAAATTTAAACTAAGTAAATAAATAAATAAAAAAAAATAAAAATAAAACTTTACAACTTGGGCCACTTTGACAATTTGGCCTGATTTTCAACTAAGTATGGATGGATTTCTTGATTGAGCTGGGAATTTGCTTATTGGGCCTCGCCTTCAAGAATTTGGGCTTTTGTGACTCGTATCATTCCCCCCTTCCTCAAAAAGATTCGTCCTCGAATCTAAAAAATCAAATGAACTCGACTTTTCCTCTATCGAACGGGACTAATGGCAATTGAGTCCACTGAAAAGAATAGCCATGAGATAGTAAATAGCAACGGAAACAAGCTTGTAGTCCAATCATAAGCATAACAGAACAGGTATAACGCATGTTAATGGACAGATTCAGATTATTCAAACCATGCAAACAATCTAATTTACTCACCACTGCCTCGTCAAATATTTGAAACAAAGATGGACATGTTTTAAGGCATTCAGTCGTCTCACATTGTTCCCACAAACCATGAATAAATTGCGAGTAATAAATCAAATGGTAAACATAATCGTCACAAGTAGGTATTTGAAAAGATTCACATGGTTCACAGAGTTGCATAATCATACCATGCATTAATCGACGGTCTATAGATTCACTCACACATGCATTATCAAAACAAGAATCTTTTTATCAACCATCAAAACAGATATATCATCAATAAATAAAATAGGACAGTCAAGCACGTTTCGATCTAAGTGTTCATCAACACGATCTTTATCACTATCCGAGGAGTACAAAAGTGTTTCAAAGGTTTCAAGCATCTTACCTCGATAAGCAGAAGAATAAGGGTCGATTTTACCTTTTTCATTTAAAACAAACCTTCGCTCATCGGGGGCATAGTGTAGTCGAATCTCCGTTGTTGAGTTAACCTTTGTCAAATGGAACTCAAACTTCATGTACAACCACATAAACTGTTTAAGGCACGAATATAAATTGAAAACAAATTTGGAAAATTTCGTTACCTTATTCTCCAAAACAGATTTGGACAAATTCGAGGATTTTACACAAGGTAAATCAAGAGAATAACAAATCACGCTTCTTTTCGTAATGACTTTATCAACCACAATCGAAGAGTAACAATTAATCGGATCAAAATGAGGGGATCTTTTAAGAACTAAGTCACCAAAAGTTTTATCAATAATTTTCAAATCTGCAATGGACTCGGTTTCTAAAATTTCCTTACCTCGCTTACCTTCGGGATCATGTAGTGTGATTTCATCTTTGCCTAAGTTGATCGTATGAAAGCGTCTTTCATTTGGAGGTATTGAAGTTGAAAGTTATCTTTCGATCTTTCAGGAACCTGAAAAGTAGCAACACAAGAAAAATTCATATCTTGGTTAGTGGAAACATTCCTCACTAGCCTTTCCTCGTCTTTTTCTTTTGTTTCTTTTTCTAACTCATTTTCTCTTCTTTCTTCAACTTCTTTTTCAAATTTCTTTTCTGTTTCACATTCCTTTTCACTCTCAATCTCTTTTTGCTCTTTTTCATTCTCTTTTTCTTTTTCCTCACTTGTTTTAACAGAATTTCTCAGTTTGATTTGGTCCTCATGGACTTGTTCCGGAGTGAGCGGCACTAAGGTAAGTTTCTTTCCTTGATGCTTGAAAGAATACCTATTGGTACGACCATCGTGAGTGACTTTTCGATCCAGTTGCCATGGTTCTCCTAGCAATAAATGGCAGGCTTGAATAGGTACTACGTCGCACACGACTTCGTCTTGATATTTACCGATAGAAAAGGCGATGCGCACTTGTTGAGTGACCTTAAATTGGCTTTCGTTGCTAAGCCCTTGTAGTTGATAAGGTCGTGGATGCTTGGTAGTGGTTAAGCAAAGCTTTTCCACCATCGTCGTGCTGGCTACGTTCGAGCAACTTTCACCATCAATAATAACTCTACAAAGCTTACCTTGTACATGGCAGCGAGTATGAAAGAGATGTTCTCGTTGCTGCTCGCTTTTGGTTTTGCCAGAGAGGGTTGTCCACGATCATGAAGATCATAATCAGTTCTAGGGACACGCCGAGGAGCGCGCCTATGAGCAGGAGGCTGGTTATCCACATCGTCTTTAATTTGATCTCGATATTGAGGCTCTTGATTCAACCGCACCTCATTGATAGTAGCAGTCAACGCTCGAAGTGCAGCAGCCTGTTCGTCCAACTGTTGTTGGAATTTTTAAATATGTCACTAGTATTATCACCTGTAGACATTTTTTTAAAACCTGCAAAACACTCAACACTCAAAAATAAAAGTTATCAAACCTCACTGTTAATCACTCAAAAAGAAAAAATCAAATTCTCAATGAGGTCGAATTCAATCTTGTGAGTTCTTTATCAGAGTTTATATCAACCAATTAGAGAGTGTGAACCAAACTACCAAAGAATCCTAATTTGCACTAGGATGCTAAAAACTGACGAGACACCAATTGATTCGTGTTGCACCGAGGAAGAAGTTGTGCACACGTTTAAATCCTACTAACACAAGAAACAAGAAGGTGTTAGATAACGTAAAGGAAGAATAAAGGGAAACAAATGAAAACCTACAACTAAGAATCAATAAAAATTGCTGAAAACAGAAAACCCGAAAAACTGCGGAGTAACTTGACAACTTCGTTCGAGGTGTTCCCGATCTCCAAAAATCACGAAATTAAATTTGGAGTGTCCTTATATATTGAATTTTTGATCTGGAAATTTTGGGCACCAAATTCAACCCGCTAAATCTTTTTTTAAATTTTTATTTAATTTCGTATTTTTTGATTTTTTTGACTTTTTTGACTGATTTTTTTGTGGGAATAATTTTTTTATATTCAATCACAGTGCCAAAAATATGTATGTAAAATTTCAGATCAATCAGACAACGTTTACCCACTCAAATGAATTTTTTTTAAACAATTTTTCTGGGTAAAACTGCCGTTTATGCTTTAAAAAATAGAGATCAGTTTAGAAATCAACCAAGAACACCCAAAACGCCCAAAATCTGATACCAAATGATACGGGGTTGCGCGCGGACCAAGATCGAGTTGCCAAGTCACGAGAAACTCCTACGAAAACCCTAAACAATTAGATCTGAAACGAAACAGAAAATTAAAAGATTAGATTTTTGAATTTTCAGATCTGAAATAAAATCCCCAAATCAGCAAAGAATCAAATTGAGAATAGAAATAAGTGTTAGGGTTCTTGAAACCCTCAAGGAGATTGTGATTCTGCCCAATTGAACACCAAGATAGTTTTCCTCAAATTTCGGCAATCTAATTTCTCCCAAAAAGAGTATGGATGAATCGGCAAGAACCCTAGAAATTGGGAATTTTTGGGCTAATTCCTTAAGATAGAAAAAGGCTGAAAACACAATAAGAACAGAAAATAAATTAGATAAAGATTCGGCACAAGCAGAAATAAAGAAAGAATTGACAGTAAGAAATTAAAAGATAAGTCCTAAGAAGCCTTGAAATCTCGAAAGATCTCACAACTCCCTTCAAACGGCTCTAATCTCCCCTCCAAAGAATATCAATGGCAAGAAGAAGGTTGAAGATGGCTCCCACAATCACAAGATTGTTAAAACAACTTCTAAAGAAAACTCAAGAGAGAAATCTTGGAGAAAACTCAAAGAAAATTCTGCTCTCAACAAATCTGAAATTTTTATAATAATGATAAGTGTTTAACAAGGTGGACAGCCATGCCTTTAAATAGGCCTTATAACTAGTCCTAATCTAATTAGAAAACTAAAATAAAAAAAAACTCCTAATTATTTTAATATGGAAATTCGGTCAAAGGTCATTTTATCTGGGACTCTTGGACTGAATATTGACATAAAAATTTAAACTAAGTAAATAAATAAATAAAAATAAAAATAAAACTTTACAACTTGGGCCACTTTGACAATTTGGCCTGATTTTCAACTAAGTATGGATGGATTTCTTGATTGGGCTGGGAATTTGCTTATTGGGCCTCGCCTTCAATACGAGTCACAAAAGCCCAAATTCTTGAAGGCGAGGCCCAATAAGCAAATTCCCAGCCCAATCAAGAAATCCATCCATACTTAGTTGAAAATCAGGCCAAATTGTCAAAGTGGCCCAAGTTGTAAAGTTTTATTTTTATTTTTATTTATTTATTTATTTATTTACTTAGTTTAAATTTTTATGTCAATATTCAGTCCAAGAGACCCAGATAAAATGACCTTTGACCGAATTTTCATATTAAAATAATTAGGAGTTTTTTTTATTTTAGTTTTCTAATTAGATTAGGACTAGTTATAAGGCCTATTTAAAGGCATGGCTGTCCACCTTGTTAAACACTTATCATTATTATTAAAATTTCAGATTTGTTGAGAGCAGAATTTTCTTTGAGTTTTCTCCAAGATTTTTTCTCTTTAGTTTTCTTTAGAAGTTGTTTTAACAATCTTGTGATTGTGGGAGCCATCTTCAACCTTCTTCTTGCCATTGATATTCTTTGGAGGGGAGATTAGAGCCGTTTGAAGGGAGTTGTGAGATCTTTCGAGATTTCAAGGCTTCTTAGGACTTATCTTTTAATTTCTTACTGTCAATTCTTTCTTTATTTCTACTTGTGCTGAATCATTATCTAATCTATTTTCTGTTCTTATTGTGTTTTCAGCCTTTTTCTATCTTAAGGAATCAGCCCAAAAATCCCCAATTTCTAGGGTTTTTCCATACTCTTTTTTGGTGAAATTAGATTGTCGAAATTTGGGGAAAACTATCTTGGTGTTCAATTGGGCAGAATCACAATCTCCTTGAGGGTTTCAAGAACCCTAACACTTATTTCTATTCTCAATTTGACAAATGATACGGGGTTGTGCGCGGACCAAGATCGAGTTGCCAAGTCACGAGAAACTCCTACGAAAACCCTAAACAATTAGATCTGAAACGAAATAGAAAATTAAAAGATTAGATTTTTGAATTTTCAGATCTGAAATAAAATCCCCAAAACAGTAAAGAATCAAATAGAGAATAAAAATAAGTGTTAATAAGGAATCTTGAAACCCTAGAAGAGATTGCGATTCTGCCCAATTGAACACCCAGATAGTTTTCCCCAAATTTCGGCAATCTAATTTCTCCCAAAAAAGAGTATGGATGAATCGGCAAGAACCCTAGAAATTGGGGATTTTTGGGCTAATTCCTTAAGATAGAAAAAGGCTGAAAACACAATATTCATTAATCTCATAAATGTACTAGGTGCATTAGTAAGGCCGAAAGGCATAACTAACCATTCATACAATCCAAATTTTGTTTTAAAAGTTGTTTTCCATTCATCCCCTTCCCTCATTCGAATTTGATGATAACCGCTTTTTAAATCAATTTTTGTAAATATTACTGAACCATGTAATTCATCAAGCATATCATCAAGTCTAGGGATTGGGTGTCGATACTTTACCGTTATCTTGTTGATTGGGCGACAATCAACACACATACGAAGCGTACCATCTTTCTTTGGCACCAATAAGACAGGAACAGCACAAGGACTTAGGCTCTCACGAATGTACCCTTTGCCTAGTAATTCCTCCACTTGCCTTTGCAATTCCTTTGTCTCCTCGGGATTGCATCTATAGGCTGGTCGATTTGGGATTGAAGCTCCGGGTACTAAGTCAATTTGATGTTCTATCCCTCGTAAAGGTGGTAAACCTTTAGGGGCCTCGCTAAAAACATCCTCATAATCCTGCAAAAGAGATTGAAACATACTAGGCAGATTTTCGTTAATGTTAGATAAAGATAAATAATTTTGCCTAAACCTCACAAGGATACAAGGCTGTTTATTAAGTAGGGCTCTCTTCACATCTTTTTTTGTTGCCAAAAGATTTTTTCCGCTCATTTTACCATTAGAGGGTTCACTCACCTTTGGGCTTTTTAAATTTTGACTTTTTCCACTACTATTAGCCTCTTTTCTCTCTGTCTTTTGAACTTGCTCTTTCTCCCTTACCCCCTCACAAAATTTTATCATCCTCAATTGATCTTTATATACATCAGCAGGATTTAAAGGAGCAAAAGTGAATTTCTTACCTTTAAATACAAGGGAGTATCGATTAAGTTTACCTTGGTGTGTAACATCACGATCAAATTGCCAAGGTCGTCCAAGGAGCAAGTGTGCCGCATGCATTGGGACTACATCACACCATACTTCATCCTCATAATTGCCGAGTTTAAAAGTGACCAAGGACTGTTTCGTAACTTTAACTTCGGAACATTCATTAAGCCACTGAAGGTGATATGGCTTAGGGTGTTTGGTGCAAGGCAACTTTAAAGAATCAACCAAATAGCTACTCACCACATTTGAGCAACTACCACTATCAATAATGAGTGAACATAAGTTACCTTTAATAAAACACTGAGAATGGAAAATATTGGCCCTTTGGCTATCATCATCTTTCATCTAAATGTTAAGGGTTCGACGAACTACAAGGCATTGAAAATTAGCAAAGTCCCCTTCCTTTGGTGGTTCGATCAACTCGTCGCCATTATCACTGTCATCCACAAGTTCTAGCATATCTGGATCTGTATTATCAGAGTCGGAAGTGTACTCACCGTTATCTTTCAGAAGAAGTAATCTCGTGTTAGGGCATTCTCTACTATAATGACCACGCCCTTTGCACTTAAAGCATTCAATCTCACGAGTCCTCTTCGCACTCGAATCACCTAAATTGGGCTGCTTAGAAGGTGTTTGCGTTTTAGCAGGAGCCCCTTTTTTCCAATCTGATTGTTTACTTCCATTACTCAAAGAAGACTTGTTAGTAACAAAAGGTGGTTTTGAACTCTTAAAATCAGAATTGGAATTGTTACCTCGATAATATTGTGAAGTAGAGAAGGACCCAAACCTTTGTTCCTTTAATTGTTGCTCGATCTCAATGGCTTTGTGAACTGCTTCTTCCAAATCAATGTAAGTTTGTAGCGTCAATGTATTAGCTATCGGCCTGTTCAAACCATCAATGAATCGAACCATAGTTGTTTCTTCATCTTCCTCCACATTAGCTCTTTGAATGAGCATCTCCATCTCTTTAAAATATTCATCCACCATCCTACTACCTTGGATAAGTCTTCTCAACTTTGTTTTAATTTCTCTATAGTAGTGTGGTGGAATAAACCTTTTACGCATAATCTGTTTCAACTCATCCCATGTCGAAATCTCACCTTCATAATCCCGATGGCGGTTTACCCCAAGTTGAGGCCACCAACTTAATGCATAATCAGAAAATTCCAGTGTTGCTAATGCTACCTTTTCATCATCCGGACATTTATAATACCGAAACATGAGTTCAATCTTAGATTCCCATTCACAATAAGCGTCAGGATCATTCTTACCACGAAATTGGGGAATTGTGAATTTCGGTTTTGCCAAAGAAGGTTGTCCACGATCATGAAAATCATCATCCATTCTAGGGACACGTCGAGGGCCGCGCCTATGGGGCTGGTTATTCCTATCTTCCCTGATTGGATCTCGATATTGAAGTTCTTGATTCATTCGTCCCTCATTCAAAGTAGTATTCAATGCTTGAAGGGTAGCATTTATTTGTGTGATTGCAACAGCGTGTCCTTCTAACTGTTGTTGGACTTCCATAAGTGTATCATTATGGTCATCTTTAGACATCTTCCAAAAAAGCTGCAAAAATAAACACTCAACACTCAAAAATAAAAGTTAGCAAACCTCACCGTTAGTCACTCAAAAAGAAAATTCAAATTCTCAATGAGGTAGAATTCAATCTTGTGAGTTCTTTATCAGAGTTTATATCAACCAATTAGAGAGTATGAACCAAACTACCAAAGAATCCTAATTTGCACTAGGATGCCAAAAACTGACGAGACACCAATTGATTCGTGTTGCACTGAGGAAGAAGTTGTGCACACGTGTAAATCCTACTAACACAAGAAACAAGAAGGTGTTAGATAACGTAATAGAAGAATAAAAAGCAAACAAATGAAAACCTACAGCTAAGAATCAATAAAAATTGCTAAAACCAGAAAACCCGAAAAAACTGCGGAGTAACTTGACAACTTCGTTCGAGGTGTTCCCAATCTCCAAAAATAACGAAATTAAATCTGGAGTGTCCTTATATATTGAATTTTTTATCTGGAAAGTTTGGGCACCAAACTCAACCCGCTGAATATTTTTTTAAATTTTTATTGGATTTCGTCTTTTTTCGATTTTTTTTACTTTTTTGACTGGTTTTTTTGCGGGAATAATTTTTTTATATTCAATAACAGTGCCAAAAATATGTATGTAAAATTTCAGATCAATTGGACAACGTTTACCCTCTTAAATGAAATTTTTTTGAACAATTTTTCTGGGTAAAACTGCTGTTTTTGCTTTAAAAAATTGAGATCAGTTTAGAAATCAACCAAGAACACCCAAAACGCCCAAAATCTGATACCAGATGATATGGAGTTGCGCGCGGACCAAGATCGAGTTGCCAAGTCACGAGAAACTCCTACGAAAGCTCTAATCGAACAGATCTAAAATCAAAACAAAGAATAAGATTAAAAACAAATCAGATCTGGAAATTAAGATCCCCAAAACAATCAAGAACAGCCAAGAATCAAAGATCTTATGAATAGATGTTTTCGGAATGCAAAAACACGAAATCGATCTCCAAGATTGATTTTCAACAAGCCGAATCTGTCCAAGAACTAAATCGATGAATAAAGCCCCAAATTCTAGCAACTTGATTTTTCCCAAAATTCCAGCAACCTAAAACAGTCAGTTTTGACAAGAAGAATTCGACAAGATTAATTGGAAAAGATAAGTTTAGTCGAATTTGGCTACCAAGAATGAGTACCGATCGATCTTTTTGAGTAATAAAGATGGCTGGAAATTCACAAGAAGAATAAACAAGTTAGATCAAAAGAATCGGCATAAACATAATTTAAAAGAAAAGAATGAACAGCAAGAAAGTAAATTGAAGTCCTAAAGATCCTTGAAATCCCGAAAGATTTCACAAATCTCTTCAAACGGCTCTAATCTCCCCTCCAACGAATATCGGTGGCAAGAAGAAGGTTGAAGATGGCTCCCACAATCCAAAGATTGTTAAAACAACTTCTAAAGAAAACTCAAGAGAGAATTCTTGGAGAAAACCCCAAAGAAAATTCTGCACTCAACAAATCTAAAATTTGATAGAAAAATAATAATAAGATGTGTTTACAAAGGGTGGCTGGCCAATGCTTATATAGGCCTCCAACAAATCCTAATCTCATAAGTAACTAATAAAAATTAAACCTAATTAATAAAATAACAAGGTAAATTCGGCCATGCACTTATATGGGCTGTTTTGGGCCGAATTTTACATGTAATGCTCCTAAAGATTAAAAAATTAAATTAAACAAGTAAGATGTTTACAAATTGGGCCCTTTGACATTTTGGCCTGATTTTCAACTAAGTATGAAGAAATTTCTTGATTGGGCTAAATTTTGGTTATTGGGCCTCGCCTTCAAGAATTTGGGCTCGTGATCCATCTCCTACCAAAATTGGGTCGTTGACGCTCGTAATGGAGATCCAATGTGATACGACCCTGGCCAAGGATGCCCTTGATTTCAGCTTGAATTCAGCTCCTCAAGCTCCATTTAGCTTGGTTCAGCTCACCGAATTTTATTTTTGCTCACATGAGCTTAATTCAGCTCGTTTGAGCTTTAAATTCAATTCAGCTCATTATTAGCTCTTTAGCTAAATTAATTTTATTTGCTGGAATAAATTAATTATTTAAGTTAATTAGTTAATTTAGTTACAGCTCTTAATTACTTGTCAGCTTATTACATGTTATAATTATGTTGTGTTAGCCGAATTTAATTAGGTGGCTGGATTATATTTAATTTGTCTTAATACCATTTAGTTCAGCCGAATATACATTTGCACTTAATTTAGTTCATGTTTTTTTCTTGTAGGATGGCTGAATGCATGAAGGAGCATTAAAGTCCAAGTGCATGAATGGTTCAATACAACGTATGGGATTATACATGAATGGCTGAATACATGAATGGTTGGATTCATGGATATGGCTCATTTTATGATAATTCAAGGTGTTAATTCAGCCAAGAAGAGCAACTAAATTCATTCTCCAAAAGCTGGCCGATGCACTTCCCAAAACAGCACCTATGCGTTCACATTTGGAGTTCACACCAAGGACCATTTGGCTGATCATTGTTCACACTTCCAAAGACTTTTCCAACTCCTTTTTCACACCTTCAAGGCTGTTCACGTTCACCTTTAATGCTGGTCTCTTTTCAGCCAAGAATTACATTTTAATGAGCTCATTTAAGCTCAATTGGCTAAACCTAGCTGCTGCCATTTCTCCAAGTGCATTTGCTCTTCTAGAAATCGTCCCTTGAGCTTCAAATTCAGCTGAATTTAGCTCCAGCAATTTAGTTTTTTATTTCCAAAATTTTCTAGCATTTTTCTAGCCTAATTAATTACTTAGACATTAAGTCTTTGTTTTGGCCATTCGGCTACCTAGCTGAACACTATAAATAGTTGTTCATTTTCATTGTAAAAGGACTTTTGATTTTTGATCATTTGAATGAACTTTGTTCAAAGAGTGAGTTTTCTCCTCTCTAAATTCGTACGAGTTTCGATCTGACTTATCTAGCGTGCTAGTGGCGTCTATCGTTCTCTTTTGAACTTATCACCTTGCTTTGGTGTGGCGTTCAACCCTTCTACAATTTCGTAATCCCACCTTGAACCGAATAGAAATCGGGGTGACACTTTTTAGTGTTGAATCGTTTCTGGTGTTTAAGCTCATTTATCCATTCCACCGACTATCCTAGAATTTACCCAACTATAATATCTTTTTACAAAACCGAGCCTTCATTTATCAACTTCCATTTTTTTCTTATTTTTATCCTTAAATCGAGCCTACTACCCTTATAAATTTACCATCACCTTAGCCAACCTTTTAAAACCATTTGAAAGCTTCCGCATCTTTAGCCTTATTTCATCCTATTTTCGATAACTCAACTATTCCTCGTCGACGATCGGGCAATTACGTGAAATGACTCAATTAATCTGGGCCGGATCACATCATTTGGTATCAGAGCTACTAAAACGAGGAGTGCCGACATTCCTATCAAGCTCGGAGTAGGTTCGTAACGTGAAAAAAAAAATTTAGGTTGTAATTTTTTTTTCTCTTCTTCCTTTGTATTTCAGCATATTGTAATTGAAAAAAAAAATCAAAAAAAAAGAGAAGAGGAAATTTGAAAAAAAAATTCAAAAAAAATTCAAAAAAAATTTGAAGTATAAAAAAAAAGTGAAAAGTCTTGTGAGTTTTATTTTGTTTCTTGTTGCTTCCGAGCAACCATTCATTCTACCATTCCCTCTACCCCCCCAAAACGCCACACATACTTTGATTTTTATTTTCTTTGTTTAGCCTACCCTACACCCGACGTTATCCCTTGTAACCCATTTGAAGCCGACCCTCTAAGCCGCAATAAGTCTTCTTGAAACAAAATACGAATTCACAAGAGTTAGACGAGCGGAAAAAGGCACGAGTGGTGAGTACATTAGAGCGAGCAAAAGCCATTAAACAAGTGTAAACATGAGTGGAGTGTTATCCAATTTTCTTTGTGAGTGAAACGTGAGATTTTTGTGGTGAGGTATTTAATTTTTGTTTTGTTTTAATCATTTTTTTTAGTAATTAAATCATGTCTCAAGAAGAATTCTCTACTGATGAATTTCAATACTTGGTGAACGAGATGGGCCGAATTTTGGAGGAAAAACTAAGCCCATTAAAAAGACGTTTGAACCGAGTGGAGGAAAAGTCCCAACGGAAACAAAATCCACCAAGTCGAGAAACGGAGTCGAGATCATCACGGCAATACGCGTCCAAAGACTACTCGCTAAGAGATTCTTATCGGGATTTCTATTCAATGAGGAACTCAAGACGAAGCAAAGCAAGTTTTGAGTTTGAAGCTTTTCAAGGTGATGAACGAGGAATCACAAGTAGTCCTTCATATGCACCAAGGTATTCGTCCGCCAAGAATCAATCTCGAAGAGGTGATCATTTTTTGTATGAAAGTCATTCTAATTATACCCAACGAGAGTCATTTTGTGCTGATTCTTTTGCAACATCTCCATCCTATAATGAAAGAGCGAGGCAAAAAGAAAAAGAAATAAGAAGAAAAGAAAGACAAGAAATGTTGATGAGAGAAAATGAGCATATATGGAATGAAATCGAGAGACGAAAAAAAGAAATGAAAGAAAAGGAACAAGAAATCAAAAAAGTGAGAGAAAAAGAAAATGAAGAGAAAGAATTCAAAAAGAAATTGAGATTGAACAAGAGTGCAAGCGAGAAAGAGAAATCGAAAGAAAAGAAGAAAAGATTGAAAAAGAAAAAGAAATCCAAAAAGAGAGTGAGGTCGAAAATAAAATTGAAAATAAGAGGGGAAATGAAAAGAGAAAAAAAGAAGTTGAGATTAGAAAAGAAACGAGAGAAAAGAGATAAACGAACCAGAAAAAGTGAGGAGCATTTCGACTAATCCATATGAAACTTGTTCTTGTTCTGTTTCTTCTTTCCAGGTGCCCGAGATATCAAACGATAATTTTCAACTTCACTACCTTTCCGATGAAAGACATTTTCATATGGTCAGTATAGGTAAGGTTGAAGATGAAAACGTGCCCCAAGAGTTCAAAGGTAAGAGAGGTGAGGAAATGTTAACGATCGAGTCACGACCACCAGGTTTGAAAATTGTTGAAATACTTTTTAGTGACTTAATTTCTAAACGCTCTCCTTATTTTGGTCTGATTAATTGCTACTCCCTGAATGTGGTTGATTTTTGTTCCAATCAACAAACCAAATATTTAATTTTGCGTGATGACGGTTTTTCACGAAAGGCGATTAAATTTTTCATTTGTGACAATTTTGTGCACCAATTAACGCTTTGTGGAAAATCCATGAATTTGTGCAAGTATGAATTGATGAACGTAAAAAGTTTTAATTGTTTGTCCCTGTGTATGCAAAAATCCCATTGGTTTAACGTGTTTGGTTTAATGAAATTTTTGCTACATTTTGGCATGAATACTCAAAATCAAGTTTTTAAACCCGGAATCTATTTTGGTTCGTTTTATGGGAAAGTCAAGCTTCATCAATTTTGTGTGAACAATTTCTATTGCTTTGATAATTGGGTGTTGAATAAGGAACTGAGGTATGAAAAATTTGATTTCAATTTAAATTCATTCCTTAATCCATTTTTGTGGTTGTATTTGAAGTTCGTATTTCATTTCGTTAAGGTTAATTCAGCCACAGAGATTCGACTAGACTACATTTCTGAGGAGAGAAGATTTATGATGATCGACAAAGGTAAAAATGATCCTTGCTTTTCCATCCCTCGAGGTAAACAAGGTATGACTTACGATAACTTTAAAATTTCTCTGCCCTATTCGGTTGGTAATAAAATTTTTGTTGAAGAATTGGTTGTTGCAAGGAATTTAAATTGTGATGTGTTTAACTGTTCAGCTTTATTTAAAAATGAATCATCTATTTTTATTGATGCTGATGATGCGATTTTGGAAGAACCAATCGTTCAATTTCCATTGCAAGGTTTTACTGTGCATTCATCTGTTTGTGATAAAAATTTGTGTTCAATAAGTTGTGGTGAGGAGTTTATCTGCTTGATCGATGAACGGATTAAGTTGAATGTGTCCACATGTCTCTTGAAAATTTTTGGTAAGATTCTCCTTGATGACAAGTTTGTTGAAAAGGTGAAAGATCAATGGCCACTGTTAAGCTTAACTATGCAAGATTTAAGCCGATTAAGTGGTAAAATCATAACTTCCAAAAAGCTTTGTTCAATCGATTGTGGGTATGAAATTTGGAAAATACCTTTTTGCAAGGATTATGAATGTTCTACCCAAATGGTACTTGGGCCACATATTTGCTCAAATGAATTCTTGATGATTTGTGATTACTCATTTAAAATAATTCCTTCGTTTGATGAGACTTTGTATGGTGAAGATGTAACAAAACAGTTTGGTGGTTTATTTTATTTGTGTTCGATTCCGTTTGATCGAGGAAAGATGAGTACGCGGAGCTATGATCGAGTGAACCAACGGCTCGACTTGAGGACAAGTCGTTCTAAAGAAGGGGGGAATGATACGACCCTGGCCAAGGATGCCCTTGATTTCAGCTTGAATTCAGCTCCTCAAGCTCCATTTAGCTTGGTTCAGCTCACCGAATTTTATTTTTGCTCACATGAGCTTAATTCAGCTCGTTTGAGCTTTAAATTCAATTCAGCTCATTATTAGCTCTTTAGCTAAATTAATTTTATTTGCTGGAATAAATTAATTATTTAAGTTAATTAGTTAATTTAGTTACAGCTCTTAATTACTTGTCAGCTTATTACATGTTATAATTATGTTGTGTTAGCCGAATTTAATTAGGTGGCTGGATTATATTTAATTTGTCTTAATACCATTTAGTTCAGCCGAATATACATTTGCACTTAATTTAGTTCATGTTTTTTTCTTGTAGGATGGCTGAATGCATGAAGGAGCATTAAAGTCCAAGTGCATGAATGGTTCAATACAACGTATGGGATTATACATGAATGGCTGAATACATGAATGGTTGGATTCATGGATATGGCTCATTTTATGATAATTCAAGGTGTTAATTCAGCCAAGAAGAGCAACTAAATTCATTCTCCAAAAGCTGGCCGATGCACTTCCCAAAACAGCACCTATGCGTTCACATTTGGAGTTCACACCAAGGACCATTTGGCTGATCATTGTTCACACTTCCAAAGACTTTTCCAACTCCTTTTTCACACCTTCAAGGCTGTTCACGTTCACCTTTAATGCTGGTCTCTTTTCAGCCAAGAATTACATTTTAATGAGCTCATTTAAGCTCAATTGGCTAAACCTAGCTGCTGCCATTTCTCCAAGTGCATTTGCTCTTCTAGAAATCGTCCCTTGAGCTTCAAATTCAGCTGAATTTAGCTCCAGCAATTTAGTTTTTTATTTCCAAAATTTTCTAGCATTTTTCTAGCCTAATTAATTACTTAGACATTAAGTCTTTGTTTTGGCCATTCGGCTACCTAGCTGAACACTATAAATAGTTGTTCATTTTCATTGTAAAAGGACTTTTGATTTTTGATCATTTGAATGAACTTTGTTCAAAGAGTGAGTTTTCTCCTCTCTAAATTCGTACGAGTTTCGATCTGACTTATCTAGCGTGCTAGTGGCGTCTATCGTTCTCTTTTGAACTTATCACCTTGCTTTGGTGTGGCGTTCAACCCTTCTACAATTTCGTAATCCCACCTTGAACCGAATAGAAATCGGGGTGACACTTTTTAGTGTTGAATCGTTTCTGGTGTTTAAGCTCATTTATCCATTCCACCGACTATCCTAGAATTTACCCAACTATAATATCTTTTTACAAAACCGAGCCTTCATTTATCAACTTCCATTTTTTTCTTATTTTTATCCTTAAATCGAGCCTACTACCCTTATAAATTTACCATCACCTTAGCCAACCTTTTAAAACCATTTGAAAGCTTCCGCATCTTTAGCCTTATTTCATCCTATTTTCGATAACTCAACTATTCCTCGTCGACGATCGGGCAATTACGTGAAACGACTCAATTAATCTGGGCCGGATCACATCACAATGCGTTTTGGCTGCAAGATTTGTTTTCTTGGACCAAGATTTCCAAGATTTGAAATCTTGATTTTCTTGATTCTTGAAATCTCTTCGAACAGCAAAATTGGGCCAAGATTCGGTTTCTTGATTTTCTTGAAAACAAGAAAGTGAATCTTGATTTTCTTGTTCTCTCGTGTATGCATCTAAGGCCTTGCTAACAAGCTCTTTGATATGACCCTGGTCAAGGATGCCCTTGATTTCAGCTTGAATTCAGCTCCTCAAGCTCCATTTAGCTTGGTTCAGCTCACCGAATTTTATTTTAGCTCACATGAGCTTAATTCAGCTCGTTTGAGCTTGGTTTAAATTCAATTCAGCTCATTATTAGCTCTTTAGCTAAATTAACTTTATTTGCTGGAGTTTTAGACCATTTAAATAAGCATGTAAATAAGTTTCATTACAGCTTTTAAATATGTCTTAATTTATTACAAGTGTTTAATATGTCTTGATTTGGCTGAATTAAAGGTGTCTAGATGTCATTTAATTTGTCTAAATTATTACATGTTTTAATTTTGTCCAGCCGAATTTATGTGTCATGTTTATTAATATTCAAGTTGTCACAATGTTAATTAGGATGTTCACATTATGTTTTAATTAAGTTCATTTGTCTTATGTAGGTGCACCCGAATTTGAAGATACATTGGGCAGATTCATGCATGTAGATTCAATGAATGTGAAGGTACATCCCTTTGGACGGCACATGCATGTAAGGAATTAATGCAAGGTGCATGCATAGAAAGGTTCAATGGACGGCAATCAAGAGGCATTTGCATGTTCATGATGGTCATTCATGTATTTGAAGATTCATGGATCAAATTAATGATGGACCATGCATTGGACGGTTCATGTATTGATCATGTGTTCACACCTTGTGTTCACACCATGATGACCATTCAGTTGGATGTTCACACACAAGAGTCTACTCAAGCTCCTTGTTCACACCAAGTTTGATCCTTCATGAAGCCTCATTTAATTAAGCCACTCATGGTGAAACAACATGAATTAAAGGCTCCATTAAAGGAGTTAGCCGAATCTAGCCATGCATGCATGAAGAACATTTATCCAAGTACATCAATGCATATTCATGAAGCTAACCACTCACCTCCCATTCGGCCGAACATGGACAAGAACATCATTGGACATTTTTCTAGAAGTTTCATGTTTTAATTAGGTACATTACTTAATTGTTAAGTTCATGAATGGACTATTCGGCTAGCATAAGATATTAGTATAAATAGTTGGTTATTTTCAATTGTAAGGGACTTTTGATGTGATCTCAATCGCATCATGTTGTGGCACCACTCGTTGCTATCATGATTGGCCTAAACACGAGGGCCCCAAGTGCAAGATGAAGCTCAATCTCAGCTCAACAAGCTCAATCTTAGTTTTTCCCAGCTCGATTTAGCTCACATGAGCTTAATTTAGCTTACTTTAGCTCGTTTGAGCTTGGCTTAAGTTTATTTCAACTCATTTATTTTAATGTCTGAATAAATTAAGTAATTTATTAATTTAGCTTAAATTACTACAGCTCATAATTATGTTTTGACCTATTACATGTTTTAAATGTGTCTTGGCCGAATTTAATATGTCTTGTTAAGACTTTATTAAATTTGTCTAATTTAATTTATGTTTAATTAGTGTGTCTAAATTATATTAATGTTTGTTCAGCTAAATTTTATGTGATTTAATTTTGGTTCATGTGTTTTTGTAGGTGAGCTGAATTTGGAGAGTAATTAAACAAGGTTCATGCATGATAGGTTCAATGTATGGGAGTGTGCATGCACAATTGAGGTTTCTCCCTCTCATATTTCATGTGAGTCTCGGTTTGGCTTATCTAGCGTGCTAGTGGCGTCAACCGAACTCTTTCCGAACTTATCACCAATCCTGGTGTAGCGTTCATCCATTTCAATATACCTTCGGTTCTTACTTTGTTAAGTAACGGGTCGAGGTCCATATTCCTGTTTCCATCTTTTCACCTTAAACCATATAAGATTTGGGGCGATACTCATTATAGTATTGAAACTTTCTTGACGTTTAAGTTCTATTTTCCATCTCTATCAATTACCTTTTCTATCCTACCTTGTTTCTATTCTAAACTGAACCTACCAACACCAAACCAATCTAAACCCCTTTCAAAGCTTCCGCAAAACCTTAGCCTAAATCACCCAATTTTGACAACTCCAACTATTCCTCGTCGACGATCGGGCAATCAAGTGACTCGACTCAATCAATCGGGCCGGATCACATCATTTGGTATCAGAGCTATTAAAACGAGGAGCGCCGACGTTCGTAATAAGGCCGCAAGTAGGTTCGAAACGTGAAAAAAAAAATAAAAAAAAAATTCGAAAAAAAAAATTGATTGAAAAAAAAAATTCAAAAAAAAAAAGTGAAAAAAAAATCGAGCAAAAAAAAAGGTGAGCAAAAAAAAATCAAGTTAAAAAAAAGTGAAAAGTCTTGCGAGTTTTTATTTTTATTTTTTTTTCCTCTTATTTGCTCCAATCATCAAGTTTCCCTTCCTACCGTTATTTACCATCCCAACGCCACACTTAGCCTTGATTTTATTTTGTTTAGCCTACCCTACACCCACATCATTCCTTTGTAACCTATTTTGAAACCGACCCTCAAGCAGCAAATTAAGTCTATCGAGACGAATTACGAAATTGTGAGACGAGGTCGAGAGGTAAAAGGCACGTGTGTTTTTACATCAAAGAAAAAGCCTAGAAGAGTGTAAACACGAGTGGAGTGTTATCCAATTTTCATTGTGAGTGAAACGTGAGATTTTTTGTGGTGAGGTATTTACTTTCTATTTTATTTTAATCATTTAAAAAAAATGTCACAAGAATTTTCTGAATCAGATTTCCAATATTTGAAGCAAGAGATACGTAGAATTGTGAAATCAAATTTTGATAAATTGCATGATCGATTGGATCGAGTGGAGGAAAGAGCCAGACGAAAACAAAATCCACCAAGTCGAGAAACGGAGTTGAGATCATCACGGCGATACGCGTCCAAAGACTACTCGCTAAGAGATTCTTATCGGGATTCCTATTCGTCAAGGAATTCAAGACGCGACAACCTAGAGCTTGCAACTTCTCGACATGACAAACGAGAGAGGATGAGTTATTCATCGTATGACTCAAATAAGTCTTTCCCGGAGGATTGTTCTCGAAGAAATGGACAAAAAGCCTACGAAAATATTTTCTCTTTCTTTGAGTCAAATGGTTATCTTTTTGATTCTTTTGTGTCATCCGCACATTGTAATGAATTCGAAAAAGAAAGTGAAGAAGAAATTTTTGTTGCGTTGCGAAACGACCAATGAAAATCGCGTTTTTAAACCCGGGATATACATTCCTAAGTTAACGTCAAGCCAAGCAAGAGGAAGCTTTATTTTTGACCCCGGAGATTATTATTCTTTGTTCTTGTTAAAAGGGTTTGGATTTTGCAATTTTGATTTTCGAGATTATGCTTTTCGACTGACTTGTGATTTAGGTTTGTGTCCATTGGAGAAAAAGGTAAGAACGGTTTTTACTTTTGATCCCGGCACTGGTTCATTGGTTCAATTTTTGCATAAGATCTTAAGAAGACCTTTTGAACTTCTAAACCATGGTGTCACTAATCTATTTAATTTTTGTGTAGGTGACACTTCGAAGTGGTTCCCTCCTAAAGAGGGAGGGTATAAACATAAATTGTGTCCTACTCAAGGCATGTCTGATTTGCAGGTTTTTGGGAGCAACTATGTCAATTCCATCGACAAAGGGGCTGGTGACGATGTAAAATTTTTTTCGAGAAAATGGCCCGATTTGAGGACAAATCGTCTTCAAGAGGGAGGGTATGATGTGATCTCAATCGCATCATGTTGTGGCACCACTCGTTGCTATCATGATTGGCCTAAACACGAGGGCCCCAAGTGCAAGATGAAGCTCAATCTCAGCTCAACAAGCTCAATCTTAGTTTTTCCCAGCTCGATTTAGCTCACATGAGCTTAATTTAGCTTACTTTAGCTCGTTTGAGCTTGGCTTAAGTTTATTTCAACTCATTTATTTTAATGTCTGAATAAATTAAGTAATTTATTAATTTAGCTTAAATTACTACAGCTCATAATTATGTTTTGACCTATTACATGTTTTAAATGTGTCTTGGCCGAATTTAATATGTCTTGTTAAGACTTTATTAAATTTGTCTAATTTAATTTATGTTTAATTAGTGTGTCTAAATTATATTAATGTTTGTTCAGCTAAATTTTATGTGATTTAATTTTGGTTCATGTGTTTTTGTAGGTGAGCTGAATTTGGAGAGTAATTAAACAAGGTTCATGCATGATAGGTTCAATGTATGGGAGTGTGCATGCACAATTGAGGTTTCTCCCTCTCATATTTCATGTGAGTCTCGGTTTGGCTTATCTAGCGTGCTAGTGGCGTCAACCGAACTCTTTCCGAACTTATCACCAATCCTGGTGTAGCGTTCATCCATTTCAATATACCTTCGGTTCTTACTTTGTTAAGTAACGGGTCGAGGTCCATATTCCTGTTTCCATCTTTTCACCTTAAACCATATAAGATTTGGGGCGATACTCATTATAGTATTGAAACTTTCTTGACGTTTAAGTTCTATTTTCCATCTCTATCAATTACCTTTTCTATCCTACCTTGTTTCTATTCTAAACTGAACCTACCAACACCAAACCAATCTAAACCCCTTTCAAAGCTTCCGCAAAACCTTAGCCTAAATCACCCAATTTTGACAACTCCAACTATTCCTCGTCGACGATCGGGCAATCAAGTGACTCGACTCAATCAATCGGGCCGGATCACATCAACTTTTTGCCAAATTTCTGAATGAAACATAATTTTAGTGAGAAATTCACTCTCTTTATTCTCCAAAGCTCAAATTGACTTATCTTCAACGAGTGGCGTCAATCTGACTTTGTTCGAACTTATCACCCATTGGTGTGGCGTTCTTCATACCGTAGGTTCCTATTTTGCTAAATAGAGGGTCTCGGTTTTTATCCTATTTCCATTTCTTTCTTTGAAACCTTAAGCCCGGGTCCTTATTTGATAATAAGGGTTCGATCTTGTTTCATCGAATTACCCAGCAAACAACAACCCATTAAACTCCTTTGTTCCTAAAGCCATCCAACTTCAAACACCAAGACTTGAATTTGATTCAATTCCGATACTACCTAATTTCGATCGGGAAAGATTACGACTCGTCTTTACATCCGAAACGAGCTCGTATCAGTTGGTATCAGAGCTAGCTAAATTAGGTACGTAAATCGTAGCTTCGAAAAAAAAAGTTAAAAAAAAGTTTCGAAAAAAAAAAATCCGAAAAAAAAAGAAAAAAAAAAGAAGGAAAAAAAATTGCAAAAAAAAAAATTGCATACGGTCTAGGTGCGTACGAAAAGAACGTGAAATATCCGTAAAAAAAAAAAAAAAGAGTCTGGAAACACTTCAACAAAAATTTTTCCGAAATCATATTATACACCCTTTTATACCCCTTTGAGTGAAATTTCACACTATTAAAAAAAAAAAATTTCAATTCGTGAATTCATTTTATACGCCACATCTTTAAACCTTTCTTTCTTTCGAGCCTACCCTAAACCATACGATTTTCCCTTGTTTAGCCTTTGAAGCCGACCCACAAGTGGGATAAGTCTAAGGTAGCTTTTTAGAATATTGAGAGTTGGAATTGAGTGGAAAAAGGCACGAGTGTTGAGAGAGCATTAGAGAGAAAAAAGCCATTTAACGAGTGTAAACACGAGTGGAGTGTTATCCAATTTTCATTGTGAGTGAAACGTGAGATTTTTGTGGTGAGGTATTTACTTTCTATTTTATTTTAATCATTTTAAAAAAAAAATGTCACAAGAATTTTCCGAATCAGATTTCCAATATTTGAAGCAAGAGATACGTAGATTGTGAAATCAAATTTTGATAAATTGCATGATCGATTGGATCGAGTGGAGGAAAGAGCTAGACGAAAACAAATTCCACCGAGTCGAGAAACGGAGTCGAGATCATCACGGCGATACGCGTCCAAAGACTATTCGCTAAGAGATTCTTATCGGGATTCCTATTCGTCAAGGAATTCAAGACGCGACAACCTAGAGCTTGCAACTTCTCGACATGACAAACGAGAGAGGATGAGTTATTCATTGTATGACTCAAATAAGTCCTTCCCGGAGGATTGTTCCCGAAGAAATGGACGAGAAGCCTATGAAAATATTTTCTCTTCCTTCGGGGCAAATGATTATATTTTTGATTCTTTCGTGTCGACTGCACATTGTAATGAAATCGAAAAAGCGAGAGAAAAAGAAAATGAAGAGAAAGAATTCGAAAAAGAAATTGAGATTGTACAAGAGTACGAGCGAGAAAAAGAAATCGAAAGAAAAGAAAAAGAGATTGAAAAAGAAAAAGAAATCCAAAAAGAGAGTGAGGTCGAAAATAAAAGTGAAAATGAGAGAGGAAATGAAAAGAGAAAAAAAGAAGTTGAGATTAGAAAAGAAACGAGAGAAAAAGAGATAAACGAACCAGAAAAAGTGAGGAGCATTTCGACTAATCCATATGAAACTTGTTCTTGTTCTGTTTCTTCTTTCCAGGTGCCCGAGATATCAAACGATAATTTTCAACTTCACTACCTTTCCGATGAAAGACATTTTCATATGGTCAGTATAGGTAAGGTTGAAGATGAAAACGTGCCTCAAGAGTTCAAAGGTAAGAGAGGTGAGGAAATGTTAACGATCGAGTCACGACCCCCAGGTTTGAAAATTGTTGAAATACTTTTTAGTGACTTAATTTCTAAACGCTCTCTTTATTTTGGTCTGATTAATTGCTACTCCCTGAATGTGGTTGATTTTTGTTCCAATCAACAAACCAAAGGTTTAATTTTGCGTGATGACGGTTTTTCACGAAAGGCGATTAAATTCTTCATTTGTGACAATTTTGTGCACCAATTAACGCTTTGTGGAAAATCCATGAATTTGTGCAAGTATGAATTGATGAATGTAAAAAGTTTTAATTCTTTGTCCCTGTGTATGCAAAAATCCCATTGGTTTAACGTGTTTGGTTTAATGAAATTTTTGCTACATTTTGGCATGAATACTCAAAATCAAGTTTTTAAACCCGGAATCTATTTTGGTTCGTTTTATGGGAAAGTCAAGCTTCATCAATTTTGTGTGAACAATTTCTATTGTTTTGATAATTGGGTGTTGAATAAGGAACTGAGGTATGAAAAATTTGATTTCAATTTAAATTCATTCCTTAATCCATTTTTGTGGTTGTATTTGAAGTTCGCATTTCATTTCGTTAAGGTTAATTCAGCCACAGAGATTCGACTAGACTACATTTCCGAGGAGAGAAGATTTATGATGATCGACCAAGGTAAAAATGATCCTTGTTTTTCCATCCCTCGAGGTAAACAAGGTATGATTTACGATAACTTTAAAATTTCTCTGCCCTATTCGGTTGGTAATAAAATTTTTGTTGAAGAATTGGTTGTTGCAAGGAATTTAAATTGTGATGTGTTTAACTGTTCAGCTTTATTTAAAAATGATCTTTGTTTTACTACTTTTAAAGGTAAGGCTCATGAACTTTTTGAAACATCATTGTTCTCTTTAGGTGGTGCCAAAGATTGTTTTGTTGATTTGATTCGTTATTCACATATTGGTTATGACTTGTGGAAACGATTTGAGACATTTGATTGCCTTAGAACATGTTCATTTTCGTTTCGAATAATTGACGAGGCATTAACGAGTAAATTAGTTTGTTTGCATGGTTGTGAACATGTTGCTTTGCATCCGTCCACTCCCATGGGATTTTCTTATTTTATTTTGCTTGCATTTGGATTACAAATTTATTTGAAACCATTCTTGTTAACTCATGGTTATTCCTTTCAGTTGTCCCAATTCCAATCCATCCCGTTCGACCGAGGAAAGCTAAGTAAAAGTTGCTGCGATCGAGTGAACCAATGGCTCGACTTGAGGACAAGTCGTTCTAAAGAAGGGGGGAATGATATGACCCTGGTCAAGGATGCCCTTGATTTCAGCTTGAATTCAGCTCCTCAAGCTCCATTTAGCTTGGTTCAGCTCACCGAATTTTATTTTAGCTCACATGAGCTTAATTCAGCTCGTTTGAGCTTGGTTTAAATTCAATTCAGCTCATTATTAGCTCTTTAGCTAAATTAACTTTATTTGCTGGAGTTTTAGACCATTTAAATAAGCATGTAAATAAGTTTCATTACAGCTTTTAAATATGTCTTAATTTATTACAAGTGTTTAATATGTCTTGATTTGGCTGAATTAAAGGTGTCTAGATGTCATTTAATTTGTCTAAATTATTACATGTTTTAATTTTGTCCAGCCGAATTTATGTGTCATGTTTATTAATATTCAAGTTGTCACAATGTTAATTAGGATGTTCACATTATGTTTTAATTAAGTTCATTTGTCTTATGTAGGTGCACCCGAATTTGAAGATACATTGGGCAGATTCATGCATGTAGATTCAATGAATGTGAAGGTACATCCCTTTGGACGGCACATGCATGTAAGGAATTAATGCAAGGTGCATGCATAGAAAGGTTCAATGGACGGCAATCAAGAGGCATTTGCATGTTCATGATGGTCATTCATGTATTTGAAGATTCATGGATCAAATTAATGATGGACCATGCATTGGACGGTTCATGTATTGATCATGTGTTCACACCTTGTGTTCACACCATGATGACCATTCAGTTGGATGTTCACACACAAGAGTCTACTCAAGCTCCTTGTTCACACCAAGTTTGATCCTTCATGAAGCCTCATTTAATTAAGCCACTCATGGTGAAACAACATGAATTAAAGGCTCCATTAAAGGAGTTAGCCGAATCTAGCCATGCATGCATGAAGAACATTTATCCAAGTACATCAATGCATATTCATGAAGCTAACCACTCACCTCCCATTCGGCCGAACATGGACAAGAACATCATTGGACATTTTTCTAGAAGTTTCATGTTTTAATTAGGTACATTACTTAATTGTTAAGTTCATGAATGGACTATTCGGCTAGCATAAGATATTAGTATAAATAGTTGGTTATTTTCAATTGTAAGGGACTTTTTGCCAAATTTCTGAATGAAACATAATTTTAGTGAGAAATTCACTCTCTTTATTCTCCAAAGCTCAAATTGACTTATCTTCAACGAGTGGCGTCAATCTGACTTTGTTCGAACTTATCACCCATTGGTGTGGCGTTCTTCATACCGTAGGTTCCTATTTTGCTAAATAGAGGGTCTCGGTTTTTATCCTATTTCCATTTCTTTCTTTGAAACCTTAAGCCCGGGTCCTTATTTGATAATAAGGGTTCGATCTTGTTTCATCGAATTACCCAGCAAACAACAACCCATTAAACTCCTTTGTTCCTAAAGCCATCCAACTTCAAACACCAAGACTTGAATTTGATTCAATTCCGATACTACCTAATTTCGATCGGGAAAGATTACGACTCGTCTTTACATCCGAAACGAGCTCGTATCACTCTTGAATGGTCCCATTTAGTTTGGACCGCATTTGTCGGGCCTTTGATCTTGTTATTGGGCCTTGTGGCAATTTGAGCCCATCACGTTCTTGAACTTGGATTGGGCCTTTATGACTCGTATCATGTGGTCCCAATGCATGCGGCACACTTGCTCCTTGGACAGCCTTGGCAATTTGATCGTGATGTTACACACCAAGGCAAGCTTAATAGATACTCTCTTGTGTTTAAAGGCCGAAAATTCACTCTTACTCCTTTAAATCCCAGTGATGTATATAAAGCTCAATTAAAAATGATGAAATTTTGTGAGGGGGTGAGGGAGAAAGGACAAATAAAAAAGACAGAGAGAAAAGAGGCTAGTAGTGAAAAAATTCAAAATTTAAATGGCCCAAAGGTGAGTGAATCCGCAAGTGGCAAAAATAGAGTGAAAAATTTAATTGCAACAAAAAAAGATGTGCAGAGAGACCTATTCAATGAACAGCCTTGTATCCTTGTGAGGTTTAGGCAAAATTATTTATCTCTATCTAACATTAATGAAAATTTGCCTAGTGTGTTTCAATGTTTTTTGCAGGATTATGAGGATGTTTTTCGTGAGGCCCCTAAAGGTTTACCACCTTTGCATTGGATAGAACACTTCCATTGGCCACATATGAAATATAACTTCTGATACGAGTCACAAAGGCCTAACCCAAGCTCAAGAAGGTGATGGGCTCAAATCAAGAAAATTAAGATTCACTTTCTTGTTTTCAAGAAAGTCAAGAAACCGAATCTTGGCCCAATTTTCCTGTTTGGAGCGATTTCAAGAATCAAGAAAATCAAGATTTCAAATCTTGGAAATCTTGGTCCAAGAAACCGAATCTTGCAGCCAAAGCGCATTGGATCTCCGTTACGAGTATCAACGACCCAATTTCGGTAGGAGATGGATCACGAGCCCAAATTCTTGAAGGCGAGGCCCAATAACCAAATTCCAGCCCAATCAAGAAATTCCTTCATACTTAGTTGAAAATCAGGCCAAAATGTCAAAGGGCCCAATTTATAAACATTTTAATTGTTTAATTTAATATTTTAAGCTTTAGGAACATGCATGTTAAATTCGGCCCAAAAATAGCCCATATATATGCTTGGCCGAATTTTCCTTTATTTATTCTATTAATTAGGTTTAATTTTATTAGTTACTTGTTAGATTAGGATTACTTGAGGCCTATTTAAAGGCATGGCCGGCCACCCCTTATTAACATTAATTCCTATTCTCAATTTGATTCTTTGTTGGTTTGGGGATTTTTATTTCAGATCTGGAAATTCAAAGTCCTAATGAAAAAGAGTTGCGCGCGGACCAAGATTGAGTTGCCAAGTCACGAGAAACTCCTATGAAAGCTCTAGATGAATCAGATCTGACTTCAAAACAAAGAACAAGATTAAAAGCAAATCAGAATTGAATTGAAATTCCCCAAATTCAATTAAAAGAGTAGCAAGAAACAAAGAAATAGAATAAGCGAATCAAACGGAATTGAAAGTATGGAACGGATGCGAATTTGCCAAGGGATCGATTTGGCCAAGAATGCCTAATTTCTAGCAATCAATTGATCCCCAAATTGAAGGAGATCCAATCGGCCAAACCCTATGATACGATCTCGGTTTAGTAGTTGAGTCTGAGTCGTTTAGTTCTCGATCGTAAACGAAGAAGTAGAATAGACGAGAAGGAGATAGAATATATTTGTGTTCAAAGAAGTAAGATAAGTTCGTGCAAAGTTGGATGTGGATTTGGTTTAAGTCGAAAAGGTATGAATAGAATGGACGAGTTCGGTTTAGGATAATTAAGAAATGGTATTTGGTTTTGGTACGTTTTGGTATTTGGGAATTGGTTCGAAATAGTATGGAATTGGTACGAAATGGTATGGTATTTGGTACGAATTGGTAATGGTTCAAAGAGGTCAAGAATGAACCAACACTAAAGAAAAGTGTCGACCCAAAACTTATAGGACCTAAATGAATTGGAAATGGTTGAAAAGGACCTTGACCCGATACTTAGGAAAGTATGAACCAAAGGTATCAAAGGTGAACGCCACACTCGGGTTTAAGGAGTGATAAGTTCGGAAAAGACTCGGAAAGACGCCACTAAAAAGCTTAGATAAGTCTTACGGGTCTTGAACAAAATTTGAGAGAAAATGCCTCACAAATTTGGCAGCAATTCGCTAATTAAAATGTCAAAAAGTCCCTTACAAAGTGAAAATTTATCTATTTATAATAATCCACTAGGCTAGCCGAATGGTCACTTAAATTCCTTAAAAATTAAGCAAATGAATTACTTAAATGGGCTAGCTAGATTTGGCTGAACTTGGAGCTCCAATGGTCACCTTCTAGATGGACAATTGAACTTGGAGCTTGAGGGAGTAAATGGCAACAGCTACATTCGGTTGATGTGCTTAAAGGAGCTCATTTAATTGGCAACTATTGCTGAAAAATTATCAGCAATTAAGAAGATGTTGAGTAGTCACTTTGAGTGTGAAAACCAAGTTTTGAAGAGTCTTTGAATGTGAACACCTTGATCCGAACAGCCATGATGTATTCAACAGTGTGTAAGCAATAAATTCGGCTGAATGGTAACTTAGGAGACTTCAAACAGCAGCCAACTTCATTCTCCCATTCATGCATGTGCCGTCCCCTTCATGTACCCTCTTTTAATACCCTACATGCTCCAAAAACGTTCATGGATGATGTACCTGCAGCAACATTCATCAAATAATTCAAATTCATGTTTAGACACATTAAATTAACACTAAAATGCTGCACATTAAATTCGGCAGCCTTAGGACATAATTAAAACAAGTAATAAAGTTAACATATTAAAAACAAGCTTAAAAACATATTTATAAGCTGTATAAATTAAGACAAAATTAATAACATGTCATAATAACTAAAATATCATGCATAATTAAGTTTGACCAGATTTAAGACCAATTTAATAACAAAAATTAATTAAGCTTGTAAATAACTAATTTAACTAACTCAATTAATTATTTCAGCTACTATATGATTGACTAAGTTATTTTGAGCTAATTTTGAGCTGGTTCGAATTTAATGAGCTAAAGTGGAGCTTAATTCAGCTCGTAACAAGGTGCAAGGAAGGCTCATCGAGTTTGTCCAAGCTTCATCAATGTGTCCAACCAAAGTGATACAGGGTTGCGCGCGGACCAAGATCGAGTTGCCAAGTCACGAGAAACTCCTACGAAAACCCTAAACAATTAGATCTGAAACGAAACAGAAAATTAAAAGATTAGATTTTTGAATTTTCAGATCTGAAATAAAATCCCCAAATCAGCAAAGAATCAAATTGAGAATAGAAATAAGTGTTAGGGCTCTTGAAACCCTCAAGGAGATTGTGATTCTCCCAATTGAACATCAAGATAGTTTTCCCCAAATTTCGACAATCTAATTTCACCCAAAAAGAGTATGGAAAAACCCTAGAAATTGGGGATTTTTGGGCTGATTCCTTAAGATAGAAAAAAGGCTGAAAACACAATAAGAACAGAAAATAGATTAGATAATGATTCAGCACAAGTAGAAATAAAGAAAGAATTGACAGTAAGAAATTAAAAGATAAGTCCTAAGAAGCCTTGAAATCTCGAAAGATCTCACAACTCCCTTCAAACGGCTCTAATCTCCCCTCCAAAGAATATCAATGGCAAGAAGAAGGTTGAAGATGGCTCCCACAATCAAAAAGATTGTTAAAACAACTTCTAAAGAAAACTCAAGAGAAAATCCTTGAAGAACTCAAAGAGAATTTTCACTCAAATCAAATCTGAAATTTTCAATGTAATTGTAATAATAATGATAAGTGTTTAACAAGGTGGACAGCCATGCCTTTAAATAGGCCTTATAACTAGTCCTAATCTAATTAGAAAACTAAAATAAAAAAAACTCCTAATTATTTTAATATGGAAATTCGGTCAAAGGTCATTTTATCTGGGACTCTTAGACTGAATATTGACATAAAAATTTAAACTAAGTAAATAAATAAATAAAAATAAAAATAAAACTTTACAACTTGGGCCACTTTGACAATTTGGCCTGATTTTCAACTAAGTATGGATGGATTTCTTGATTGGGCTGGGAATTTGCTTATTGGGCCTCGCCTTCAAGAATTTGGGCTTTTGTGACTCGTATCATTCCCCCCTTCCTCAAAAAGATTCGTCCTCGAATCTGAAAAATCAAATGAACTCGACTTTCCTCTATCGAACGGGACTAATGGCAATTGAGTCCACTGAAAAGAATAGCCATGAGATAGTAAATAGCAACGGAAACAAGCTTGTAGTCCAATCATAAGCATAACAGAACAGGTATAACGCATGTGAATGGACAGATTCAGATTACCATGCAAACAATCTAATTTACTCACCACTGCCTCGTCAAATATTTGAAACAAAGATGGACATGTTTTAAGGCATTCAGTCGTCTCACATTGTTCCCACAAACCATGAATAAATTGCGAGTAATAAATCAAATGGTAAACATAATCGTCACAAGTAGGTATTTGAAAAGATTCACATGGTTCACAGAGTTGCATAATCATACCATGCATTAATCGACAGTCTATAGATTCACTCACACATGCATTATCAAAAACAAGAATCTTTTTATCAACCATCAAAACAGATAGATCATCAATAAATAAAATAGGACAGTCAAGCACGTTTCGATCTAAGTGTTCATCAACACGATCTTTATCACTATCCGAGGAGTACAAAAGTGTTTCAAAGGTTTCAAGCATCTTACCTCGATAAGCAGAAGAATAAGGGTCGATTTTACCTTTTTCATTTAAAACAAACCTTCGTTCATCGGGGGCATAGTGTAGTCGAATCTCCGTTGTTGAGTTAACCTTTGTCAAATGGAACTCAAACTTCATGTACAACCACATAAACTGTTTAAGGCACGAATATAAATTGAAAACAAATTTGGAAAATTTCGTTACCTTATTCTCCAAAACAGATTTGGACAAATTCGAGGATTTTACACAAGGTAAATCAAGAGAATAACAAATCACGCTTCTTTTCGTAATGACTTTATCAACCACAATCGAAGAGTAACAATTAATCGGATCAAAATGAGGGGATCTTTTAAGAACTAAGTCACCAAAAGTTTTATTAATAATTTTCAAATCTGCACTGGACTCGGTTTCTAAAATTTCCTTACCTCGCTTACCTTCGGGATCATGTAGTGTGATTTCATCTTTGCCTAAGTTGATCGTATGAAAGCGTCTTTCATTTGAGAGGTATTGAAGTTGAAAGTTATCTTTCGATCTTTCAGGAACCTGAAAAGTAGCAACACAAGAAAAATTCATATCTTGGTTAGTGGAAACATTCCTCACTAGCCTTTCCTCGTCTTTTTCTTTTGTTTCTTTTTCTAACTCATTTTCTCTTCTTTCTTCAACTTCTTTTTCAATTTTCTTTTCTGTTTCACATTCCTTTTCACTCTCAATCTCTTTTGCTCTTTTTCATTCTCTTTTTCTTTTCCTCACTTGTTTTAACAGAATTTTTCAGTTTGATTTGGTCCTCATGGACTTGTTCCAGAGTGAGCGGCACTAAGGTGAGTTTCTTTCCTTGATGCTTGAAAGAATACCTATTGGTACGACCATCGTGAGTGACTTTTCGATCCAGTTGCCACGGTTCTCCTAGCAACAAATGGCAGGCTTGAATAGGCATTACGTCGCACACAACTTCGTCTTGATACTTACCGATAGAAAATGCGATGCGCACTTGTTGAGTGACCCTAAATTGGCCTTCGTTGCTAAGCCCTTGCAGTTGATAAGGTTGTGGATGCTTGGTAGTGGTTAAGCAAAGCTTTTCCACCATCGTCGTGCTGGCTATGTTCGAGCAACTTTCACCATCAATAATAACTCTACAAAGCTTACCTTGTACATGGCAGCGAGTATGAAAGAGATGTTCTCGTTGCTGCTCGCTCTTTGGTTTTGCCAAAGATGATTGTCCACGATCATGAAAATCATCATCCATTCTAGTGACACGTCGAGGGCCGCGCCTCTGGGGTTGGTTATCCCTATCTTCTTTGATTGGATTTCGATATTGAGGTTCTTGATTCAATTGCACCTCATTGATGGTAGCAGTCAAAGCTCGAAGAGCAGCAGCCTGTTCATCCAACTGTTGTTGGAATTTTTTAAATATGTCACTATTATTATCACCTGTAGACATTTTTTTAAAACCTGCAAAACACTCAACACTCAAAAATAAAAGTTATCAAACCTCACCGTTAATCACTCAAAAAGAAAAAATCAAATTCTCAATGAGGTCGAATTCAATCTTGTGAGTTCTTTATCAGAGTTTATATCAACCAATTAGAGAGTGTGAACCAAACTACCAAAGAATCCTAATTTGCACTAGGATGCCAAAAACTGACGAGACAGCAATTGATTCGTGTTGCACCTAGGAAGAAGTTGTGCACACGTTTAAATCCTACTAACACAAGAAACAAGAAGGTGTTAGATAACGTAAAGGAAGAATAAAGGTAAACAAATGAAAACCTACAGCTAAGAATCAATAAAAATTGCTGAAAACAGAAAACCCGAAAAACTGCGGAGTAACTTGACAACTTCGTTCGAGGTGTTCCCGATCTCCAAAAATCACAAAATTAAATCTGGAATGTCTTCAAATATTGAATTTTTGATCTGAAAAATTTGGGCACCAAATTCAACCCGCTGAATATTTTTTAATTTTTTATTGGATTTCATCTTTTTTCAATTTTTTGACTTTTTCGACTAATTTTTTTGCGAGAAATATTTTTGTATATTCAATAACAGTGCCAAAAATATGTATGTAAAATTTCAGATCAATCAGAAAACATTTACCCACTCAAATGAATTTTTTTCGAAAATTTTTCTGGGTAATACTGCTGTTTGTAATTTAAAAAATAGAGATCAGTTTAGAAATCAACCAAGAACACCCAAAACGCCCAAAATCTGATACCAAATGATACGGGGTTGCGCGCGGACCAAGATCGAGTTGCCAAGTCACGAGAAACTCCTACAAAAACCCTAAACAATTAGATCTGAAACGAAACAGAAAATTAAAAGATTAGATTTTTGAATTTTCAGATCTGAAATAAAATCCCCAAATCAGCAAAGAATCAAATTGAGAATAGAAATAAGTGTTAGGGCTCTTGAAACCCTCAAGGAGATTGTGATTCTGCCCAATTGAACATCAAGATAGTTTTCCCCAAATTTCGACAATCTAATTTCACCCAAAAAGAGTATGGAAAAACCCTAGAAATTGGGGATTTTTGGGCTGATTCCTTAAGATAGAAAAAAGGCTGAAAACACAATAAGAACAGAAAATAGATTAGATAATGATTCAGCACAAGTAGAAATAAAGAAAGAATTGACAGTAAGAAATTAAAAGATAAGTCCTAAGAAGCCTTGAAATCTCGAAAGATCTCACAACTCCCTTCAAACGGCTCTAATCTCCCCTCCAAAGAATATCAATGGCAAGAAGAAGGTTGAAGATGGCTCCCACAATCAAAAAGATTGTTAAAACAACTTCTAAAGAAAACTCAAGAGAAAATCCTTGAAGAACTCAAAGAGAATTTTCACTCAAATCAAATCTGAAATTTTCAATGTAATTGTAATAATAATGATAAGTGTTTAACAAGGTGGACAGCCATGCCTTTAAATAGGCCTTATAACTAGTCCTAATCTAATTAGAAAACTAAAATAAAAAAAACTCCTAATTATTTTAATATGGAAATTCGATCAAAGGTCATTTTATCTGGGACTCTTGGACTGAATATTGACATAAAAATTTAAACTAAGTAAATAAATAAATAAAAATAAAAATAAAACTTTACAACTTGGGCCACTTTGACAATTTGGCCTGATTTTCAACTAAGTATGGATGGATTTCTTGATTGGGCTGGGAATTTGCTTATTGGGCCTCGCCTTCAAGAATTTGGGCTTTTGTGACTCGTATCACAAAGTCTCGCCCCAAACTGGATCTACCAAGGCTGAAACAGCCTCCTTGAATTGTTTAGCTCGTGATCGGGTGATTGGACCTTGAGGCAGCTCCAACGGCTCCTTGCTCGAGCTAGGTTGGACTTGAGGCGTGGCTGTATCACCCTAGGAATTGGGGATTTTTGAGAACGACTCTTTGCTGCCAATGAATGATGATTTAATTCGATTCTTTGAGTTGAATATGGCTGGAAAAACAAAAGAAGAACAGCAAACAAATGAGATAAAGAATCGGCACAAGTAGGAATAAAGAAATAAAAATGAAACAGCAAGAAATAAAGAAAAGTCCTAAGAACCCTTGAATTCCCGAAAGAATTCACAAATTCCTTCAAACGGCTCTAATCTCCCCTCCAAAGAATATCGATGGCAAGAAGAAGGTTGAAGATGGCTCCCACAATCAAAAGATTGTTAAAACAACTTCTAAAGAAAACTCAAGAGAGAAATCTTGGAGAAAACTCCAAGAAAATTCTGCTCTCTCAAATCTGAAATTTAAGAATGAATCTAAGTGTTATGTACAAGGGGTGGCTGGCCATGCCTTTAAATAGGCCTCAAGTAATCCTAATCTAACAAGTAACTAATAAAATTAAACCTAATTAATAGAATAAAATAAACAAAAATTCGGCCAAGCATATATATGGGTTGTTTTGGGGACAAATTTTACATGGATGTTCCTACAGCTTAAAAAATTAAATTAAACAATTAAAATGTTTATAAATTGGGCCCTTTGACATTCTGGCCTGATTTTCAACTAAGTATGAAGGAATTTCTTGATTGGGCTGGAATTTAGTTATTGGGCCTCGCCTTCAAGAATTTTGGGCTCGTGATCCATCTCCTACCGAAATTGGGTCGTTGATGCTCGTAATGGAGGTCCAATGCGCTTTGGCTGAAAGATTCGATTTCTTGGACCAAGATTTCTGATACGGCCACGCCTCGGGCACACATTTGGACCAGCTCCCTAAGCATTGCTTGCAAACCTATGCGAGCTGAATTAGTTCAATTCCTTTTCGTTGAGCTTCGTTTAGCTCGTTTCCAGCTCACTCGAGCTCAAGTCAGCTCATTCGAGCTCAATTCAGCTCAATCTTAACCCAATGAGCTTATTTTTAGCTTGCATTTATTTTGCTAAAATAAACCATTTAATTTGTCTTTAGTTGAATTAGTTGTTTATTTTCAGTTAATTAATTTGTTAAAATCTGGACAAATAATTAATTAAGTGTTTTAATTATATCTAAATTAAATACTTAATTAATTATGATGTTTTAAATATGTCTGAAATTGTTAATATGTATGGCCAAATTTAATGTGCAAATTATTGAGTTCATATGCTGCTAATTTAATGTGTTTGAAATGCATTTAACTTGCTGATTTAATTTGCTGCAGGTTCATGAACGGATTGGTGCAATGTATGGGAGTGTGCATGCACAATTGAGGTTCAATGGATGGCATTTAAAGGAGCACATGCATTTGGGACGTTCATGCAAGAGGGAGTTGCTGAAAGTTCATGTATTTGAAGATTCATGGATCATATTTATGGGGGAAAATACATGGGACGTTTCATGCATGATTCATGCATTTTCAAGATGACCATTCAAGTATTTTAGGCACATTAATGCCTCATTCAGCCAAGGGAGATGTAGGATCATTAAAGAGCTGCACATTCATGGAATTATGGAGATTCTTCAAGGCTAAGGATGCATGAATGCATCAAGTGAAGCATCATGATGGTTCGGCCAATTCATGTACCATCTTCAAGCATAAACTGGATTTTAATGCTATTTGTGTGAACATGTTAAATACCTGTGTGAACAGAATTTAAGTTAGTGTGAACAACATAGATGCCGAATATCAATAGGCATTTTAGGCTTATAAATAGCTTACTTGTTTATTGTAAAAGGTTACAGAATTTGATCAATTAAAATAGAACTTTTGTTCTTGTGAGGTTACCTCCTCTCTTCTTTCATTCGAGTCTCGAAGCGACTTATCTAGCTTGCTAGTGGTGTCAATCCAAACTCCATTGAACTTATCACCGAATCGGTGTGGCGTTCAACCATCTTCCTATACCTTTGGTTCTTACCTCCATATAGGTAACGGGTCAAGGTTCGCTTCTATCCTTCATCAAAATTCACCTTAAGCAATATAAGACTCGGGGCAATACTTTTTAGTATTGAATCATTCTTAAAGTTTGAGTTCTTTATCCATTTCCATTTATTTATCATCTTTGTAACTTAATTCTTTGTTAAACAGAACCTATCTTTCATCAAACCAAAACCCATCCTTTGAACCCATTTTGCCTACCTTCCGCTTATAAAACATTCAAACTCCATCTATCTACAATTTTGAACGAGCTTCTCGTCGACGATCGGGCATCTTAAGTGAACCCGACTCAATAAATCGGGTCGGATCACATCAATTTCCAAGATTTGAAATCTTGATTTTCTTGATTCTTGAAATCGCTCCAAACAGCAAAATTGGGCCAAAATTCGGTTTCTTGACTTTCTTGAAAACAAGAAAGTGAATCTTGATTTTCTTGATTTGAGCCCATCACCTTCTTGAGCTTGGGTTGGGCCTTTGTGACTCGTATCATTCCCCCCTTCCTCTAAAAGATTCATCCTCGAATCTGAAAAATCAAATGTACTCGACTTTCCTCTATCGAACGGGACTAATGGCAATTGAGTCCACTGAAAAAAATAGCCATGAGATAGTAAATAAAAATCTCGCCATTGTTGCTTCACGATCCTCCTCCACGTCGGCTCTTATCATAGCGATTTCCATGTCTTTATAGTAGTCCTCGACAGTTCGGTTGCCTTGTGTGAGATTTTGCAATCGTTGGTACAACTTGATGCAATCGAGCCCCATGAGTTATCAAGTGCGAACGATGTTTCCCTCGAGCTGCCTAAAGGACCTATTACCAGAGCTAGGGCTAAGAAGTTTAAAGACACAATTTCAACTTTGGTTGATCGGGTTTGGGGTGAATCCATGGCCAGTCTACTTGAAAACTCATGGACCAGCAAGATGAGCAAACCGTGCACTTTACTTCAAGCTCTTCCAGCTTAATTTTTAACAAGCTCATTTTTAGCTTATTCATTTTTTTGAAATAATTAATTAAATTGTCTTAGTTGCTGTTGAGTTTAATTTGAGTCTTAGTTAAATATTTCTTGGTTCAGCCGAATTAATGTGTGAGATTTAAGCTAAGTAAATTTGTTGAATTTGCTAGGACAACGTACATGGACGGCAAAGAAGAGGTGGACTGCAACATGCATAAAAGCCAAATTGATGTGGAGGTGAACGGCATGAAATTAAGGAAGCATTTGACCAACATCATGCATAATTCATGGGAGAATTTGAGGAAGCATTTGACCAACATCATGCATAATTCATGGAAGAATTTGAGGAAGCATTTGACCAACATCATGCATAATTCATGGAAGAATTTGAGGAAGCATTTGACCAACATCATGCATAATTCATGGAAGAATTTAAGGAAGCATTTGGCCAACATCATGCATAATTTATGGAACAAATTGAGGAAGCACCATGGCCGAATTTGGCTTCCAATTTTGCCCATTCGGCTACCCTTTTGTTTTGCCTATAAATATGTGTTAAAATTCATTGTAAAGCATCAAGAACCTTGAATTAATGTTTTTACATTTTGTGAGATTGTTTACAACTCTCATTGTTCTCCAAAGACTCGTTTGACTTATCAAGTAACCCTTGTGGCGTCAACCCATTCTTCTTATCCGAACTTATCACTTTGCACCCAAAGTGTGGCGTTCAAGTTATACCGAGGTTCCTATCATACTTGATAGTGGGTCAAGGTTCCATTCTATACTTTCGCAAATCCACCTTAACCAAATAGAAATCGGGGTGATACTCTCTAGTGTTGAATCATTTCTAGAGTTAAGTCCATTTTCTCCATTCCCACAAATTATCGCAAAATTAACTATCCATTTTATTCGTTTTTCTTTATCCTTTACTCCCATTCACGATCGGGCAATACGTGCGGCTCGACACATCCGTAACCGAGTTCGTATCATCTGGTATCAGAGCTAGTCGAATCGGAGTAAGAATCATCATCTTTGATATTACGGTTTTGTAAAAAAATCAAAAAAAAAATTTTGCCTACGGTCTAGGCGCTGACGAAAAGAACGTGAAAGATCCACAAAAAAAAAGTCTGGAAACCCTTCAACAAAATTTTTTTTAGAATCATAATCTACACTCCTTTATACCCCTTTGAGTGAATTTTCATGCTTTCAAAAAAAAATTGTATCCAATTTATTTTTTTTCTTTCTTTCTTCTTTTGTATTCGGTATTAAAAAAAAGAGAAATTCAAAAAAAAATTTTAGAATTAAAAAAAAAAGTGATTGAAATTCATTTTAAGTTTTGTTTGATAGCCTATCATTTCCGACATCATTACCCACCAAGCCAACTCAATTTTGTAAGCCGACGCCAAACGGTATTGATTCATCTATCTAGTTTGCGGAGAACTTCGAGCGGCAAAAATCGAGTGGTAAAAGGCAAGAGCGATCGGTGAGACCATTAGAGAGGAGTAAAAGCCAAATTGTGTGAAATTTTCTTTGTGAGGAATTGGTGAGAATTTTGTGGTGAGGTATTTAATTTTCTGTTATTATTATTATTATTAGCATTTCTTCTTTTAGTATATAATCATGTCTTAAGATACCGAGCAAAACGTGGTGGGAAGACCTGAAAGGCAACCGGTAAGAAATGTCGCACCGGGAGGAGGAGGAGTTCCCGATTTAGGCCAACAAGCCCTCTTAAGAGAATTTCAACGAATGCTCCGTAACGAGCTTGAATCCATCAATGAGAGGCTAGATCGAGTGGAAGGAGGGCCAACACGAGAAGGAACCCCTCAAGGACTGAGAAGGGAGCAGGGGCGAGCAAGACCTTTTGTGGATGATCCCTTCGAGCCAAGCGAGGAGGAAAGTGACCAAGCATTGGATCAAAACGAAAGACGTCGAGGTCAAAGGAATAGGGGTCCTAGAGATCGAGGCCAAGTTGATGATGATTTAAAAGGTATTAAACTATCCATTCCTCCCTTTCATGGGAAATCTGATCCGGAAGCCTATCTAGAATGGGAGAGAAAAATAGAGGTGATCTTCGAGTGTCACAACTACTCGGAGAGCAAAAAGGTGAATTTGGCAGCAATCGAGTTCTCCGATTACGCAATGGTATGGTGGGATCAACTCACAACGAGTAGAAGAAGGAATGGGGAGCGGCCAATCTCATCTTGGACCGAAATGAAAGCCGTAATGCGTAAGCGATTTATACCCTCTTACTATTATCGTGAACTTTATCAAAAATTGCAGAATCTTACGCAAGGAAATCGAAGTGTGGAGGACTACTTTAAAGAAATGGAAATTGCCATGATTCGAGCAAACGTGGATGAAGATCGTGAAGCAACCATGGCTCAATTCTTAGCCGGCCTTAATCGTGACATAGCTAACGTGGTGGAACTTCAACACTATGTCGAAGTTGTTGATATGGTACATGTTGCCATCAAAGTCGAAAAACAATTGAAGAGAAAAGGAACTAGCCGAACCTTTCCTAGCACTAACAATTTTCAAAGGTGGAACCAAGGCACGGGTAAGAAAGACTTCTCTAATCGCACTAAAGATCACCCTTTGTCTTCTAAGGTGAGTAAACCCGTTGGTGAAACAAGCAAAGGTAAAGAAGTTGTCATGCCGAATTGATCACGAGAAATAAAGTGTTTCAAGTGTTTAGGGAGGGGCCATATTGCAAGTCAATGCCCTAACCGAACTAACATGATATTACGGGCTAATGGAGAGATCGAATCGGAGGAAGACGATGATGAAGAACCCGATGAAACCGCCGAAGAAGAAGACGAACTTGAATATGCTGTTGATGGCAAAATCCTCGTCATTAAATGAAGTCTTAGTCTTCAAAGCGTTGAAAACGAACAGCAAAGGGAGAACATTTTCCATACACGTTGCCATGTCCAAGGCAAGGTGTGCAGCTTGATCGTTGATGGCGGGAGTTGTACAAATGTGGCCAGCACCTTAATGGTTGAAAAACTCGGCTTACCAACAACTAAGCACCCTAACCTTACAAACTTCAATGGCTTAATGATGGAGGGGAGTTGAAGGTAACTAAGCAAGTTTTGGTGATGTTCACTATCGGAAAATATTTCGACAAAGTTTTATGCGACGTAGTACCTATGCATGCTGGTCATATGTTATTGGGTCGTCCATGGCAATTCGACCGTAAAGCTATTCATGATGGTTTTACAAACCGCTACACTTTCAAGTTTGAAGGCAAGAATGTCATCTTAGTCTCGATGACACCGAGGCAGGTTTATGAAAAAGAAAGCGAAAAACACACTTTTCAAAAGTTTTTCTTTTTTTTTCTCAGTGTGTTTTTCGCTTTCTTTTTCATTCTCTCGAAATTTTTCAAAAGACTCTCTTAACTTCAATTGGTCTTCATAAACTTCCTCGGTGTCATCGGGACTAAGGTGACATTCTTGCCTTCAAACTTGAAAGTGTAGCGGTTTGTAAAACCATCATGAATAGCTTTACGGTCGAATTGCCATGGACGACCCAATAACATATGACCAGCATGCATAGGTACTACGTCGCATAAAACTTTGTCGAAATATTTTCCGATAGTGAACGGCACCAAAACTTGCTTAGTTACCTTCAACTCCCCTCCATCATTAAGCCATTGAAGTTTGTAAGGTTGAGGGTGCTTAGTTGTTGGCAAGCCAAGTTTTTCAACCATTAAGGTGCTGGCCACATTTGTACAACTCCCGCCATCAACGATCAAGCTGCACACCTTGCCTTGGACATGGCAACGTGTATGGAAAATGTTCTCCCTTTGCTGTTCGTTTTCAACGCTTTGAAGACTAAGACTTCGTTTAATGACGAGGATTTCGCCATCAACAGCATATTCAAGTTCGTCTTCTTCTTCAGCGGTTTCATCGGGTTCTTCATCATCGTCTTCCTCCGATTCGATCTCTCCATTAGCCCGTAATATCATGTTAGTTCGGTTAGGGCATTGACTTGCAATATGGCCCCTCCCTAAACACTTGAAACACTTTATTTCTCGTGATCGATTCGGCATGACAACTTCTGATACGAGTCACAAAAGCCCAAATTCTTGAAGGCGAGGCCCAATAAGCAAATTCCCAGCCCAATCAAGAAATCCATCCATACTTAGTTGAAAATCAGGCCAAATTGTCAAAGTGGCCCAAGTTGTAAAGTTTTATTTTTATTTTTATTTATTTATTTATTTATTTACTTAGTTTAAATTTTTATGTCAATATTCAGTCCAAGAGTCCCAGATAAAATGACCTTTGACCAAATTTCCATATTAAAATAATTAGGAGTTTTTTTTATTTTAGTTTTCTAATTAGATTAGGACTAGTTATAAGGCCTATTTAAAGGCATGGTTGTCCACCTTGTTAAACACTTATCATTATTATTAAAATTTCAGATTTGTTGAGAGCAGAATTTTCTTTGAGTTTTCTCCAAGATTTTTCTCTTGAGTTTTCTTTAGAAGTTGTTTTAACAATCTTGTGATTGTGGGAGCCATCTTCAACCTTCTTCTTGCCATTGATATTCTTTGGAGGGGAGATTAGAGCCGTTTGAAGGGAGTTGTGAGATCTTTCGAGATTTCAAGGCTTCTTAGGACTTATCTTTTAATTTCTTACTGTCAATTCTTTCTTTATTTCTACTTGTGCTGAATCATTATCTAATCTATTTTCTGTTCTTATTGTGTTTTCAGCCTTTTTCTATCTTAAGGAATCAGCCCAAAAATCTCCAATTTCTAGGGTTTTTCCATACTCTTTTTGGGTGAAATTAGATTGTCGAAATTTGGGGAAAACTATCTTGGTGTTCAATTGGGCAGAATCACAATCTCCTTGAGGGTTTCAAGAACCCTAACACTTATTTCTATTCTCAATTTGATTCTTTGCTGATTTGGGGATTTTATTTCAGATCTGAAAATTCAAAAATCTAATCTTTTAATTTTCTGTTTCGTTTCAGATCTAATTGTTTAGGGTTTTCGTAGGAGTTTCTCGTGACTTGGCAACTCGATCTTGGTCCGCGCGCAACCCCGTATCATTTGGTATCAGATTTTGGGCGTTTTGGGTGTTCTTGGTTGATTTCTAAACTGATCTCTATTTTTTAAAGCATAAACAGCAGTTTTACCCAGAAAAATTGTTCAAAAAAATTCATTTGAGTGGGTAAACGTTGTCCGATTGTTCTGAAATTTTACATACATGTTTTTGGCACTGTGATTGAATATAAAAAAATTATTCCCGCAAAAAAATCAGTCAAAAAAGTCAAAAAAATCAAAAAAAGACGAAATTCAATAAAAATTTAAAAAAAGATTCAGCGGGTTGAATTTGGTGCCCAAAATTTCCAGATCAAAAATTCAATATATAAGGACACTCCAGATTTAATTTCGTGATTTTTAGAGATCGGGAACACCTCGAACGAAGTTGTCAAGTTACTCCGCAGTTTTTCAGGTTTTCTGTTTTCAGCAATTTTTATTGATTCTTAGCTGTAGGTTTTCATTTGTTTACCTTTATTCTTCCTTTACGTTATCTAACACCTTCTTGTTTCTTGTGTTAGTAGGATTTAAACGTGTGCACAACTTCTTCCTCGGTGCAACACGAATCAATTGGTGTCTCGTCAGTTTTTGGCATCCTAGTGCAAATTAGGATTCTTTGGTAGTTTGGTTCACACTCTCTAATTGGTTGATATAAACTCTGATAAAGAACTCACAAGATTGAATTCGACCTCATTGAGAATTTGATTTTTCTTTTTGAGTGATTAACGGTGAGGTTTGCTAACTTTTATTTTTGAGTGTTGAGTGTTTATTTTTTACAGGTTTTGAAGATGTCTAAAGGTGATAATAATGATGCACTTATGAAAGTCCAACAACAGTTAGACGAACATACTGCTGCAATCACACAAATAAATGCTACACTTCAAGCATTGAATACTACTTTGAATGAGGTACGAGTGAATCAAAAACATCAATATCGAGATCCAATTAAGGAAGATAGGGATAACCAGCCCCATAGGTGCAACCCTCAACGTGTCCCTAGAATGGATGATGATTGTCATGATCATGGACAATCATCTTTGGCAAAACCAAAGAGCGAGCAGCAACGAGAACATCTCTTTCATACTCGCTGCCACGTACAAGGTAAGCTTTGTAGAGTTATTATTGATGGTGAAGTTGCTCGAACATAGCCAGCACGACGATGGTGGAAAAGCTTTGCTTAACCACTACCAAGCATCCACAACCTTATCAACTACAAGGGCTTAGCAACGAAGGCCAATTTAGGGTCACTCAACAAGTGCGCATCGCCTTTTCTATCGGTAAGTATCAAGACGAAGTTGTGTGCGACGTAATGCCTATTCAAGCCTGCCATTTGTTGCTAGGAGAACCGTGGCAACTGGATCGAAAAGTCACTCACGATGGTCGTACCAATAGGTATTCTTTCAAGCATCAAGGAAAGAAACTCACCTTAGTGCCGCTCACTCTGGAACAAGTCCATGAGGACCAAATCAAACTGAAAAATTCTGTTAAAACAAGTGAGGAAAAAGAAAAAGAGAATGAAAAAGAGCAAAAAGAGATTGAGAGTGAAAAAGAAATTGAAGAAAGAAGAGAAAATGAATTAGAAAAAGAAACAAAAGAAAAAGACGTGGAAAGGGTAGTGAGGAATGTTTCCACTAACCAAGATATGAATTTTTCTTGTGTTGCTACTTTTAAGGTTCCCGAAAGATCGAAAGATAACTTTCAACTTCAATACCTCTCAAATGAAAGACGCTTTCATACGATCAACTTAAGCAAAGATGAAATCACACTACATGATCCCGAAGGTAAGCGAGGTAAGGAAATTTTAGAAACCGAGTCCGGTGCAGATTTGAAAATTATTGATAAAACTTTTGGTGACTTAGTTCTTAAAAGATCCCCTCATTTTGATCCGATTAATTGTTACTCTTCGATTGTGGTTGATAAAGTCATTACGAAAAGAAGCGTGATTTGTTATTCTCTTGATTTACCTTGTGTAAAATCCTTGAATTTGTCCAAATCTGTTTTGGAGAATAAGGTAACGAAATTTTCCAAATTTGTTTTCAATTTATATTCGTGCCTTAAACAGTTTATGTGGCTATACATGAAGTTTGAGTTCCATTTGACAAACGTTAACTCAACAACGAAGATTCGACTACACTATGCCCCCGATGAGCGAAGGTTTGTTTTAAATGAAAAAGGTAAAATCGACCCTTATTCTTCTGCTTATCGAGGTAAGATGCTTGAAACCTTTGAAACACTTTTGTACTCCTCGGATAGTGATAAAGATCGTGTTGATGAACACTTAGATCGAAACGTGCTTGACTGTCCTATTTTATTTATTGATGATCTATCTGTTTTGATGGTTGATAAAAAGATTCTTGTTTTTGATAATGCATGTGTGAGTGAATCTATAGACCGTCGATTAATGCATGGTATGATTATGCAACTCTGTGAACCATGTGAATCTTTTCAAATACCTACTTGTGACGATTATGTTTACCATTTGATTTATTACTCGCAATTTATTCATGGTTTGTGGGAACAATGTGAGACGACTGAATGCCTTAAAACATGTCCATCTTTGTTTCAAATATTTGACGAGGTAGTGGTGAGTAAATTAGATTGTTTGCATGGTAATCTGAATCTGTCCATTCACATGCGTTATACCTGTTCTATTATGCTTATGATTGGACTACAAGCTTATTTCCGTTGCTATTTACTATCTCATGGCTGTTCTTCTCAGTGGACTCAATTGCCATTAGTCCCGTTCGATAGAGGAAAGTCGAGTTCATTTGATTTTTCAGATTTGAGGACGAATCTTTTTGAGGAAGGGGGAATGATACGAGTCACAAAAGCCCAAATTCTTGAAGGCGAGGCCCAATAAGCAAATTCCCAGCCCAATCAAGAAATCCATCCATACTTAGTTGAAAATCAGGCCAAATTGTCAAAGTGGCCCAAGTTGTAAAGTTTTATTTTTATTTTTATTTATTTATTTATTTATTTACTTAGTTTAAATTTTTATGTCAATATTCAGTCCAAGAGTCCCAGATAAAATGACCTTTGACCAAATTTCCATATTAAAATAATTAGGAGTTTTTTTTATTTTAGTTTTCTAATTAGATTAGGACTAGTTATAAGGCCTATTTAAAGGCATGGTTGTCCACCTTGTTAAACACTTATCATTATTATTAAAATTTCAGATTTGTTGAGAGCAGAATTTTCTTTGAGTTTTCTCCAAGATTTTTCTCTTGAGTTTTCTTTAGAAGTTGTTTTAACAATCTTGTGATTGTGGGAGCCATCTTCAACCTTCTTCTTGCCATTGATATTCTTTGGAGGGGAGATTAGAGCCGTTTGAAGGGAGTTGTGAGATCTTTCGAGATTTCAAGGCTTCTTAGGACTTATCTTTTAATTTCTTACTGTCAATTCTTTCTTTATTTCTACTTGTGCTGAATCATTATCTAATCTATTTTCTGTTCTTATTGTGTTTTCAGCCTTTTTCTATCTTAAGGAATCAGCCCAAAAATTCCCAATTTCTAGGGTTTTTTATACTCTTTTTGGGTGAAATTAGATTGTCGAAATTTGGGAAAAACTATCTTGGTGTTCAATTGGGCAGAATCACAATCTCCTTGAGGGTTTCAAGAACCCTAACACTTATTTCTATTCTCAATTTGATTCTTTGCTGATTTGGGGATTTTATTTCAGATCTGAAAATTCAAAAATCTAATCTTTTAATTTTCTGTTTCGTTTCAGATCTAATTGTTTAGGGTTTTCGTAGGAGTTTCTCGTGACTTGGCAACTCGATCTTGGTCCGCGCGCAACCCCGTATCAACTTCTTTACCTTTGCTTGTTTCACCAACGGGTTTACTCACCTTAGAAGACAAAGGGTGATCTTTAGTGTGATTAGAGAAGTCTTTCTTACCCGTGCCTTGGTTCCACCTTTGAAAATTGTTAGTGCTAGGAAAGGTTCGGCTAGTTCCTTTTCTCTTCAATTATTTTTCGACTTTGATGGCAACATGTACCATATCAACAACTTCGACATAGTGTTGAAGTTCCACCACGTTAGCTATGTCACGATTAAGGCCGGCTAAGAATTGAGCCATGGTTGCTTCACGATCTTCATCCACGTTTGCTCGAATCATGGCAATTTCCATTTCTTTGAAGTAGTCCTCCACACTTCGATTTCCTTGCGTAAGATTATGCAATTTTTGATAAAGTTCACGATAATAGAAGAGGGTATAAATTGCTTACGCATTACGGCTTTCATTTCGGTCCAAGATGAGATTGGCCGCTCCCTGTTCCTTCTTCGACTCGTTGTGAGGTGATCCCACCATACCATTGCGTAATCGGAGAACTCGATTGCTGCCAATTTCACCTTTTTGCTCTCCGAGTAGTGGTGACACTCGAAGATCACCTCTATTTTTCTCTCCCATTCTAGATAGGCTTCCGGATCAGATTTCCCATGAAAGGGAGGAATGGATAGTTTAATACCTTTTAAATCATCATCAACTTGGCCTCGATCTCTAGGACCCCTATTCCTTTGACCTCGTCGTCTTTCGTTTTGATCCAATGCTTGGTCACTTTCCTCCTCGCTTGGCTCGAAGGGATCATCCACAAAAGGTCTTGCTCGCCCCCGCTCCCTTCTCAGTCCTTGAGGGGTTCCTTCTCGTGTTGGCCCTCCTTCCACTCGATCTAGCCTCTCATTGATGGATTCAATCTCGTTATGGAGCATTCGTTGAAATTCTCTTAAGAGGGCTTGTTGGCCTAAATCAGGAACTCCTCCTCCTCCCGATGCGACATTTCTTACCGGTTGCCTTTCAGGTCTTCCCACCACGTTTTGCTCGGTATCTTGAGACATGATTATATACTAAAAGAAGAAATGTTAAAAAATAATAATAATAACAGAAAATTAAATACCTCACCACAAAATTCTCACCAATTCCTCACAAAGAAAATTTCACACAATTTGGCTTTTACTCCTCTCTAATGGTCTCACCAATCGCTCTTGCCTTTTACCACTCGATTTTTGCCTCTCGAAGTTCTCTGCAAACTAGATAGACGAATCAATACCGTTTGGCGTCGGCTTACAAAATTGAGTTGGCTTGGTGGGTAATGATGTCGGAAATGGTAGGCTATCAAACAAAACTTAAAATGAATTTCAATCACTTTTTTTTTAATTCCAAAATTTTTTTTTGAATTTCTCTTTTTTTTTAATACCGAATACAAAAGAAGAAAGAAAGAAAAAAATAAATTGGATACAATTTTTTTTGAAAGCATGAAAATTCACTCAAAGGGGTATAAAGGAGTGTAGATTATGATTCTAAAAAAAATTTTGTTGAAGGGTTTCCAGACTTTTTTTTTGTGGATCTTTCACGTTCTTTTCGTCCGCGCCTAGACCGTAGGCAAATTTTTTTTTGATTTTTTTACAAAACCGTAATATCAAAGATGATGATTCTTACTCCGATTCGGCTAGCTCTGATACCAGATGATACGAACCCGGTTACGGATGTGTCGAGCCGCACGTATTGCCCGATTGTGAATGGGAGTAAAGGATAAAGAAAAACGAATAAAATGGATAGTTAATTTTGCGATAATTTGTGGGAATGGAGAAAATGGACTTAACTCTAGAAATGATTCAACACTAGAGAGTATCACCCCGATTTCTATTTGGTTAAGGTGGATTTGCGGAAGTATAGAATGGAACCTTGACCCACTATCAAGTATGATAGGAACCTTGGTATAACTTGAACGCCACACTTTGGGTGCAAAGTGATAAGTTCGGATAAGAAGAATGGGTTAACGCCACAAGGGTTACTTGATAAGTCAAACGAGTCTTTGGAGAACAATGAGAGTTGTAAACAATCTCACAAAATGTAAAAACATTAATTCAAGGTTCTTGATGCTTTACAATGAATTTTAACACATATTTATAGGCAAAACAAAAGGGTAGCCGAATGGGCAAAATTGGAAGCCAAATTCGGCCATGGTGCTTCCTCAATTTGTTCCATAAATTATGCATGATGTTGGCCAAATGCTTCCTTAAATTCTTCCATGAATTATGCATGATGTTGGTCAAATGCTTCCTCAAATTCTTCCATGAATTATGCATGATGTTGGTCAAATGCTTCCTCAAATTCTCCCATGAATTATGCATGATGTTGGTCAAATGCTTCCTTAATTTCATGCCGTTCACCTCCACATCAATTCGGCTTTTATGCATGTTGCAGTCCACCTCTTCTTTGCCGTCCATGTACGTTGTCCTAGCAAATTCAACAAATTTACTTAGCTTAAATCTCACACATTAATTCGGCTGAACCAAGAAATATTTAACTAAGACTCAAATTAAACTCAACAGCAACTAAGACAATTTAATTAATTATTTCAAAAAAATGAATAAGCTAAAAATGAGCTTGTTAAAAATTAAGCTGGAAGAGCTTGAAGTAAAGTGCACGGTTTGCTCATCTTGCTGGTCCATGAGTTTTCAAGTAGACTGGCCACGGATTCACCGCAAACCCGATCAACCAAAGTTGAAATTGTGTCTTTAAACTTCTTAGCCCTAGCTCTGGTAATAGGTCCTTTAGGCAGCTCGAGGGAAACATCGTTCGCACTTGATAACTCATGGGGCTCGATTGCATCAAGTTGTACCAACGATTGCAAAATCTCACACAAGGCAATCGAACTGTCGAGGACTACTATAAAGACATGGAAATCGCTATGATAAGAGCCGACGTGGAGGAGGATCGTGAAGCAACAATGGCGAGATTTTTAGCCGGCCTAAATCGAGATATTACCAATATCGTCGAGCTTCAACACTATGTAGAAGTTATGGACATGGTGCATATGGAAATAAAAGTTGAAAAACAATTGAAACGGAAAGGACCCACGCGGACATATCCAACGGCTTCTACCAACAAGTGGGCTCAAGGGACTAGCAAAGCTCCCAATCGGCCTAAGGAGCTTTTCGTTGCTACCAAACCCAATCAAGTAAGTGCCGATGCTAGCAAAAATAAAAACGAGGCTGTCTCGAATCATTCTCGCGATATCAAGTGTTTCAAGTGTCAAGGAAGAGGCCACATTGCGAGTCAATGTCCTAATCGACGAGTGATGGTGGTTCATTCAAATGGCAAGATTGAGTCCGAAGATGAACAAGAGGAGGAGCCTGAAATTCCCATGGAGGAAGGTGAAGAGCTCGAGCTGCCCGTTGAAGGAGAATTACTTGTTGTCAAAAGGAGTTTGAATATCCAAGTAGCCGAGGAAGAACAACAATGAGACAACATCTTTCACACTCGTTTCCATGTTTAAGGCAAGGTGTGTAGTTTAATTATTGACGGAGGTAGTTGCACCAATGTCGCAAGTTCTTTGCTGGTTGAAAAACTTGGTTTAGCTACCACAAAGCATCCAACTCCTTACAAGTTACAATGGCTAAATGACGGAGGCGAACTCAAGGTGACGAAGCAAGCAAGGGTGGCGTTTTCCATAGGCAAGTACCAAGATGAGGTGGTTTGTGATGTCGTACCAATGCACGCGGGACATTTGCTATTGGGGCGTCCTTGGAAATTTGACCGACGAGTAGTCCATGATGACTATACAAACTGATATTCATTTAAGCACCTTGGAAGGAATGTTACATTAGCTCCTCTCACACCGAAGCAAGTGCATGAAGACCAACTCAAGATGAAGCAATCTATTGAGCGAGAAAAAGAAAAAGAGAAAAACAAAAAGAGTGAAAAGAAAAAGAAAGAAAAGAATGAGGAGAGTGAGATAAAAACAAGAGTGACAAAAGAAAAAGAGCAAGAGTGTGAAAATAAAAAAATAAGTGTTTTTGCTAGAAAAAGAGAGATTCGAAAATTGATGTTGGCAAGGCAACCCATCTTTGTACTTATGTATAAAGAGTGTTTATTGGAAACTAACGAACTTGACAATACTTTGCCTACTCCTATCGTTTCTTTGTTGCAGGAATTCAGAGATGTTTTTCCTGGAGAAGTGCCAAATGGCCTACCTCCCATTCGAGGAATCGAGCACCAAATCAATTTTGTGCCCGGTGCTGCAATTCCAAATAGGCCAGCATATAGAAGTAATCTTGAGGAAATGAAGGAATTAGAAAAGCAAGTAGCCGAATTAATGGAGAAGGGCTACATCCGTGAAAGCTTAAGTCCGTGCGCGGTTCCGGTATTGTTGGTTCCTAAAAAGGATGGATCCTGGCGAATGTGCGTTGACTGCCGCGCTATCAACAAAATCACAATAAAATATCGCCATCCTATTCCCCGCCTCGACGACATGCTTGATGAACTTAGTGGAGCCCAATTGTTTTCGAAGATCGATTTAAAAAGTGGGTATCATCAAATTAGAATGCAGGAGGGAGACGAATGGAAAACTGCGTTCAAAACTAAATATGGTTTGTATGAATGGTTGGTAATGCCATTCGGACTTACCAACTGATATGACCCTGGTCAAGGATGCCCTTGATTTCAGCTTGAATTCAGCTCCTCAAGCTCCATTTAGCTTGGTTCAGCTCACCGAATTTTATTTTAGCTCACATGAGCTTAATTCAGCTCGTTTGAGCTTGGTTTAAATTCAATTCAGCTCATTATTAGCTCTTTAGCTAAATTAACTTTATTTGCTGGAGTTTTAGACCATTTAAATAAGCATGTAAATAAGTTTCATTACAGCTTTTAAATATGTCTTAATTTATTACAAGTGTTTAATATGTCTTGATTTGGCTGAATTAAAGGTGTCTAGATGTCATTTAATTTGTCTAAATTATTACATGTTTTAATTTTGTCCAGCCGAATTTATGTGTCATGTTTATTAATATTCAAGTTGTCACAATGTTAATTAGGATGTTCACATTATGTTTTAATTAAGTTCATTTGTCTTATGTAGGTGCACCCGAATTTGAAGATACATTGGGCAGATTCATGCATGTAGATTCAATGAATGTGAAGGTACATCCCTTTGGACGGCACATGCATGTAAGGAATTAATGCAAAGTGCATGCATAGAAAGGTTCAATGGACGGCAATCAAGAGGCATTTGCATGTTCATGATGGTCATTCATGTATTTGAAGATTCATGGATCAAATTAATGATGGACCATGCATTGGACGGTTCATGTATTGATCATGTGTTCACACCTTGTGTTCACACCATGATGACCATTCAGTTGGATGTTCACACACAAGAGTCTACTCAAGCTCCTTGTTCACACCAAGTTTGATCTTTCATGAAGCCTCATTTAATTAAGCCACTCATGGTGAAACAACATGAATTAAAGGCTCCATTAAAGGAGTTAGCCGAATCTAGCCATGCATGCATGAAGAACATTTATCCAAGTACATCAATGCATATTCATGAAGCTAACCACTCACCTCCCATTCGGCCGAACATGGACAAGAACATCATTGGACATTTTTCTAGAAGTTTCATGTTTTAATTAGGTACATTACTTAATTGTTAAGTTCATGAATGGACTATTCGGCTAGCATAAGATACTAGTATAAATAGTTGGTTATTTTCAATTGTAAGGGACTTTTTGCCAAATTTCTGAATGAAACATAATTTTAGTGAGAAATTCACTCTCTTTATTCTCCAAAGCTCAAATTGACTTATCTTCAACGAGTGGCGTCAATCTGACTTTGTTCGAACTTATCACCCATTGGTGTGGCGTTCTTCATACCGTAGGTTCCTATTTTGCTAAATAGAGGGTCTCGGTTTTTATCCTATTTCCATTTCTTTCTTTGAAACCTTAAGCCCGGGTCCTTATTTGATAATAAGGGTTCGATCTTGTTTCATCGAGTTACCCAGCAAACAACAACCCATCAAACTCCTTTGTTCCTAAAGCCATCCAACTTCAAACACCAAGACTTGAATTTGATTCAATTCCGACACTACCTAATTTCGATCGGGAAAGATTACGACTCGTCTTTACATCCTAAACGAGCTCGTATCACCAACGCTCCTAGTACTTTCATGCGTCTCATGAATTATGTTTTACGTTCGTTCATTGGGAAATTCTGTGTTGTGTATTTTGATGATATTTTAGTCTATAGCAAGAGCTTGGAAGATCATATTCAACATCTACGTGCCGTGCTTGAAGTCTTGCGAAAAGAGGTACTCTATGCCAATTTAAAGAAATGTTCTTTTTGCACTAATGAAGTTGTTTTTCTAGGCTTTGTGGTAAGTGCTCGTGGATTAGAAGTTGACCAAGAAAAGGTCAAGGCGATCAACGAATGGCCGCGTCCAACGAACATCAGCCAAGTGAGGAGTTTTCACGGGTTGGCAAGCTTCTATCGAAGGTTTGTGCCTAATTTTAGTTCTGTAGCTGCCCCCTTGACAGGTATAATTAAGAAAAATTCTCCTTTTGTGTGGACTGATGAACAAGAAAATTCTTTTAATAAGCTTAAAGAATGTCTAACTAATGCACCATTGTTGTCTTTACCTGATTTTAACAAAACATTCGAGATAGAGTGTGATGCTTCAGGTATCGGCATTGGCGCTGCTTTGATGCAAGATGGACGGCCTATTGCAGACTTTAGTGAAAAGCTTAACGGAGCTACGTTGAATTATCCAACATATGATAAGGAACTATATGCATTGGTCTGAGCTCTCGAAACATGGCAACACTATTTATGGCCGAAGGAATTCGTAATTCATTCGGGCCACGAGGCTCTAAAGCATTTGAAGGGACAACCAAGCTCAATAAACGTCATGCCAAGTGGGTGGAGTATTTGGAGTCGTTTCCGTACGTGATCAAGTATAAAAAGGGTAAGAAAAATGTTGTAGCCAACGCCCTATCACGAAGGTACGCACTTGTCAATTTAATGGATTCTAAATTGCTTGGTTTTGAATTTATCAAAGATCTTTATAAATCCGATGCTGACTTTGGTGAAATTTATGAGTCTTGTTCGCATGGTGCTTGTGAAAAGTACTTTCAGCATGAGGGCTATTTATTTCGTGAAGGCAAGCTTTGTGTGCCTCAAAGTTCTGTGAGAAACGTCCTTGTAGAAGAAGCTCATAGCGGAGGACTTATGGGCCACTTCGGAATTGCTAAAACTTTAGCAATATTGCATGAACATTTCTATTGGCCCAAAATGAAACGTGACGTAATAAGGAAATGTGATCGTTGCATCACTTGTAAGAAGGCAAAGTCACGAATCAAACCGCATGGTTTATACACCCCGTTGCCTATTCCTGATGTTCCGTGGGTAGACATTTCAATGGACTTCGTTCTGGGCCTTCCAAGAACCAAAAGAGGGAGAGATTCAATATTTGTTGTTGTAGACCGTTTTTCAAAAATGGCCCATTTTATACCTTGTAATAAAACTGATGATGCTACTAACGTTGCTAGTCTGCTTTTCAAGGAAGTTGTTAGGTTGCATGGAATCCCTGAACCATTGTCTCCGATCGCGACACAAAGTTTCTAAGTCATTTTTGGAGGACATTGTGGGGGAAATTGGGCACCAAACTTCTATTTTCGACGACATGCCACCCTCAAACGGATGGCCAAACTGAAGTAGTCAACCGTGTGCTATCAACTTTGCTTCGAGCTATTTTGAAAAAGAATTTGAAGATGTGGGAAGATTGCTTACCTCATGTGGAGTTCGCATACAATCGAACTGTTCATTCTGCTACGAAATTTTCTCCTTTTGAGGTAGTATACGGTTTTAACCCCATTACTCCTCTTGATTTGATTCCTATGCCTTCTAATGAATTAGTACATGTAGATGGCAAAAAGAAGGCCGAATTTGTTAAACAATTGCACAAAAATGTTAAGGATAATATTGAGAGGAGAACCGAACAATATGTTCGAGGGGCAAATAAAGGGCGCAAACGAGTCGTGTTCGAACCCGGTGACTTGATGCAACCTTAGCCCGGGAAATTACTACCGAATCCATTGAGCTGCCACGAGGACCAATAACTCGATCACGAGCTAAGAAATTTCAAAATGCAATAGCAAGCTATGTGGAACGAGCTTGGAAAGAGGGAGTGGCCGGATTTGATAGTCGTGCTTCAAACCGTTCAAAAGGCGTTACTTGCAATTTATTGCAAGCTGAATTTGTTTCTTTTAATTAACTTGTTTTAGTTTAATAAATAAGTTGCTGATCAATTAATTTAACTTATCTTAAAGTTTTAATACATGAGTTTGTTATTGAACTTTATTAAATAAGATGCTTCTTAATTGATCTAGTTCCTAGGATTATTTATTGATGCATAAATTAAGTTCTTTAAATTATGCTTCTTTAATTAAACTAGTTGCTGGAATAATTATTGCATATATGTTTTAGTTCATTTATTTAAGTAAGTTTAATATGTGTTATGATTAATAAGTGTTTTAATGTGTTTAATAAACTCATTTTAATGTGTTTATTGCAGGTGACTTTTTAGCTTATAGTGGTTACAATTCAAGGCTGTTACACATTTAATAAGTGGCTGTTCAAGTTCTTTTGAGTTACAATTAAAGGGGCTGTTAAAAAAAGGAGCTTAAAGATCATTAAAAGGAGTTTTTAAAGAGCATTTTATGCCCTTTAAAATTCAGCAGCAACTCTTCCACTTCCAGCCTTTTTTGGAGCTTTTAAGAGAAATTAATCAAGCCTTTGAATGTCATTAAGGAGCTGGTAAGAGATGGTGTCTATTCAACTAGCCAAGGACAACTCAAGAGTCATTTTCTAAGCCATTAAAGACATTCAAATCAGCTGAATTAAAATGATTTTATGGAAGGAGTTATTTGGTTCAAAGAATAAGAAAAGACATCAGTTTTTTATGGCACATTAAGTGGATGTTTTTGACCATTCGGTTACCTTGTTCTAGCATTATAAATAGATGTAATCAGCCATAGAGGGAACAACTTTTTGCTGAATATAGATGAAATATTTGAATTGTGAGCTATCCAATTCTCTTTGTTCTTTCGGAATTGATTTGACTTATCAAGCATAGCTTGTGGCGTCCATCTTTTCTTTGTTGCTGAACTTATCACCTTTGGTGTGGCGTTCAATATACCTTTGGTTCCTATCATAGTTATAGTGGGTCAAGGTTCCTTTCCTGTTTCCTTTAACCGAAAACACCTAAAGACCATTTTGAGATTCGGGTCAACAATTCGTTATTGTTGTTTCATTTTCGGTCTTAGCCAATTAATTTGTTATTGTTTCCTCTTTATTTTGTTTATTACCTTTGTTTGAAGCCATTATCTCTATTTTGTTTCATTTTAAAACCGAAACGAATCCATCCTTACTCAATTCACGATTGGGCAACACATACGACTCAAAACATCACGAGACGAGTTCGTATCAAATTGGTATCAGAGCTAGCGAATTTGGAGTAAGAATCGACATTGTCGGTAATACGGTATAGTAGTTTCTTCAAAAAAAATTCAAAAAAAAAAATTTTGGTTTCCATTCAAACTCAAGAGATTGGATATCAAGTTGAAAAAAAAAATTCGTGAAAAAAAAATTCGTGAAAAAAAGAAGAAGCTAGTTTTGAAATTTTGTTGTTGTTTGCTGCCCAAATTATAGTTATTACTACCTTCTACTATTTCGCCACATCCAACCTTTCATTTCTTGATTCAAGCCTACTTTCCTTTGTCCTACAATATTCTTACCAAGCCCAAACATCAAGGTTGTAAGCCGACCCACAACAACTGCTTTTTAAGTTTAAATAATTCCTAAGAACTTAGAGAGGAGGAGTGAGTGGAAAGAGGCAAGAGAGTGGTGAGTTTATTCGAGAGTATAAAAGCCAAGGAAGTGAGATTTCTTTGTGAGTGGATAGTGAGATTCTTTGTTGTGAGTTCATTTTAAAAAAAAATATGTCACGAAGTCCGGAAAGAAATCAAAATGTGGAAGGAGGGTTCCGTCGCGTAAGAAATGTTGGAGGAGGAGTGCCAGATCTTACCCTTCAAGCAATTATGCGAGAGATGGAGCGATTATTTGATAGAAAACTTAAACCAATTGAAGATCGATTATATTGAGTCGAGAGACGAGAACAACGTGAGATGACTCCGGAAGATGCAAGACAAGAGCGAGAACGTCCAATTCAAGATCCTTATGAAGCAAGTGGACAAGAAAGTGATCTGATACGACCCGCCCCCGGGAACGGCTATTGTTTCAGCCTACAAGCGAGGCTCATTGTGTTTGCAAGCTGGACGTAGCTCAATTTTATTTTGTGGCGCTTCAATTAGCTTGTTTCCAGCTCTTTACAACCTCAATGAGCTCGAACTAGCTCAATAAACTCATTTTAGTTTCTTTTAGTTTTGCATTTTTTTTATTTTGCTGGAATAAATTTTAGTTAATTTAGTTTAAGCTAATTAACTAATTTAACTAGGTGTTAATTGTGCCTTTAAGTCATTTAATGTGTCTTATTATTTTCGGCATTAATAAGTTGAGTTAATTAATTTGTCTTGATCTAGTTAAATTAAAGATGTCTTGATTTTATTTAGCTTGTCTAAATTTATACATGCATTAAATCTGTCCAGCCGAATTTATGTGTCATGTTTATTAATATTCAAGTTGTCACAATGATAATTAGGATGTTCACATTATGTTTTTAATTAAGTTCATTTGTGTTATGTAGGTGCACCCGAATTTGAAGATACATTGGGCAGATTCATGCATGTAGATTCAATGAATGTGAAGGTGCATGTGCAGCTGATTTAATGCATTAAAGTTGATTAATTTTAGTGTTTTTCAAGGCAACTATTCGGCCAAAAGTGTCCAAGTTGTTCATCCCTCCAAGCTTGGCCGATTCTCTTCTCAAGGGAGCATAAAGGCTATTCACACCATGGCTGTTCGGTTCAGCCATGTTCACACCATGGGGACTCTTCAAAACCTTCCATTCACACCCCAAAAAGGCTGCTCAAGTCCTCTTTTAATGCTGGTCGTTTTTCATCAAGAGTTGCCTAATGAATGAGTCAATTAAACTCATTAGGTGAACTTGGCTGCTACATGAATCTCCGAAATTCATTTGATCAATTTGGAAGCTTTAATTTTTGGTCACCATTCAGCCGAATCTACATTGGCCAATATACATGGATTTAAGCTGAATTTATTTCAATGTTTGCTTAGATATTAAGTCTTGAACTTGTCTATTCGGCTACTAGTCACTCAAGCTATAAATAGTTGCTGAATTTCTTGTAAAAGGACTTTTTGCCAAATTTCTGAATGAAATATAATTTTAGTGAGAAATTCACTCTCTTTATTCTCCAAAGCTCAAATTGACTTATCTTCAACGAGTGGCGTCAATCTGACTTTGTTCGAACTTATCACCCATTGGTGTGGCGTTCTTCATACCGTAGGTTCCTATTTTGCTAAATAGAGGGTCTCGGTTTTTATCCTATTTCAATTTCTTTCTTTGAAACCTTAAGCCCGGGTCCTTATTTGATAATAAGGGTTCGATCTTGTTTCATCGAATTACCCAGCAAACAACAACCCATCAAACACCTTTGTTCCTAAAGCCATCCAATTTCAAACACCAAGACTTGAATTTGATACAATTCCGACACTACCTAATTTCGATCGGGAAAGATTATGGCTCGTCTTTACATCCGAAACGAGCTCGTATCAGTTGGTATCAGAGCTAGCTAAATTAGGTACGTAAATCGTAGCTTCAAAAAAAAAAAGTTAAAAAAAAAGTTTCAAAAAAAAAAATCCGAAAAAAAAAGAAGAAAAAAAAATTGCAAAAAAAAAAAATTGCATACGGTCTAGGTGCGTACGAAAAGAACGTGAAATATCCGTAAAAAAAAAAAAAAAAAAGAGTCTGGAAACACTTCAACAAAAATTTTTTCGAAATCATATTATACACCCTTTTATACCCCTTTGAGTGAAATTTCACACTATTAAAAAAAAAAATTTTCAATTCGTGAATTCATTTTATACGCCACATCTTTAAACCTTTCTTTCTTTCGAGCCTACCCTAAACCATACGATTTTCCCTTGTTTAGCCTTTGAAGTCGACCCACAAGTGGGATAAGTCTAAGGTAGCTTTTTAGAATATTGAGAGTTGGATTTGAGAGGTAAAAGGCAAGAGAGTACATCAAGAAAAAGCCATTAAAGAGTGTAAACACGAGTGGAGTGCCGAATTATTTTTTTCTTTTTGAGTGAATTGTGAGTTTTTGTTGAGAGGTTATAATTTCATATATCAAGAAATCCTACAATAAACATGGCAGAAAGGCAACCTGTTCGAAATGTGCCGGACTTGAATTTGCAAGCATTGCTACGCGAGGTGGAACGATTGTTCGATCAAAAGTTAGAATCGATTCAAGATAGACTTGATCGTGTGGAAGGAAGAGCCCAACGAAGGAGAACTCCCTTAAGCCCTCCAAGAAATCGAGGACGACAATCTGATTTAGATGATGAATCTTTCGAGTCGATTGAACACGAAAGTGATCAAGGGTCCAATGCGAATGTTCAACGAAGAGGCCAACGCAACCGAGGCCAACGAAATCGAGGGAGGTTCGATGATGACTTGAAAAGCATTAAGTTGTCAATCCCTTCATTCCAAGGCCGATCGGATCCCGAAGCTTATCTCGAGTGGGAGAAAAAGATCGAGCTTATATTTGAATGCCATAACTATTCTGAGGCCAAGAAAGTTAAGTTGGCTGCTATCGAATTTTCGGACTACGCAATGGTGTGGTGGGACCAACTTACAACTAGCCGAAGGCGAAATGGCGAGCGTCCTATCCAAACATGGTCCGAGATGAAGGCTGTAATGCGACGACGTTTCATCCCTTCGTACTACCATCGGGAGTTGTACCAGAAACTTCAAAATCTTACACAAGGGACGAGAAGCGTGGAGGATTACTTCAAGGAGATGGAAGTGGCCATGATTCGAGCGGATGTGGAGGAAGATCGAGAGGCAACTATGGCTCGTTTCTTAGCCGGACTTAACCGTGAAATTGCCAACATAGTTGAGTTGCAACACTACGTAGAGATCGTCGATATGGTTCACATGGCGATCAAGGTCGAAAAGCAACTCAAAATGAAAGGAGCCGTACGTGGTTATTCCTCTTCGAATGCATCTAAGTGGAACCAAGGGGCAAGTAAGAATGTTTCAACAAATCAATCAAAAGAAACTGTGGTGCCCATGAAGTCCAACAAGTCTGTGGCTGAATCTAGCAAAGGTAAGGCCATTGAAAATACTCAATCCCGAACACGTGATATTAAGTGTTTTAAATGCTAAGGGAGAGGGCACATCGCAAGCCAATGCCCAAATCGTAACACAATGATCATGCTTCCCAATGGTGAGATTGAATCGGAGGATGAAGTAGACAAAAACGAAGAAGAAGTTCAACATCCATCCGAAAATGAAGATGAAGTAGAATTTGCTGTTGAAGGTGAAATGCTCATTGTTAAAAGAAGTCTTAGTGCACAAAGCTCTATAGGTGAACCACAACGCGAGAATTTGTTTCATACCCGATGTTATGTTAATGGAAGGGTTTGTAGCGTTGTGATCGATGGCGGGAGTTGCACAAATGTTGCAAGCACACTTATGATCAAGAAGTTGTCTTTGCCGACCCTTAAGCACCCAAGTCCCTATAAGATGCAATGGCTCAATGAAGGAGTCGAACTTAAGGTAACCAAACAAGCCTTGATTTCCTTTTCAATTGGAAAGTACCAAGACGAGATTTTGTGCGACGTTGTGCCCATGCATGCGGGCCATTTACTGCTTGGGAGGCCGTGGCAATTTGATCGGCGAGTCAAGCACGATGGGTTTTCTAACCAATATTCGTTCAAGCACAAGGGCAAAAATATCACTTTGGCCCCATTGTCTCCACAACAAGTGATGGAAGATCAACAACGATTAAAGCAATCTTTGGAAGAATTGAATGAACAAAAAAAGAAATTGAGAGAGAGTGAAAAAGAAAAGAATCTAGATTGTGAGAAAAACAAGATCAAAGAAAAAGAAAGTGAAAGAAATTTGAGTGAGAGAAAGAAAAATGTTTTGATTAATCGTTGTCTTCCTATCTCTTCATTTTTTCAGGTTAAACCAAGCAAGGAATTACGATTACATTATATTCCTGAGAAGAGAAGGTTCATATTGCGAGGGAATGGTAAAACTGATCTTCAAATCCCTAATTTCAAGGATAAACAAGGTTTGATTTCTGAAAAACTAAAAACATCTCTGTTTTGCTCAAGAAGTGATGATGTTCGTGACTATGATGAGTTTGATGAAGAAGTGAAAGGTTGTTGGCCATTGTTAAATTTAAATGTGCAAAACTTGATTCTATTTAGTGATCTTGTTTGTTTGGGCCGACTAATACTTGTCCTACATATTGGCTCAAATGAATTATTATCGACTTGTGGTTACTCTTTAAAATCATTTTCTTCATTGGATGAGACTTTGCATGGTAAAGGTGTGATAAATCAATTTAATTGTTTGAATCACGAGTGTTTGAATCCTTTTGATCAAGTGTGGGTTGGGATATGTGTTTATTTGAATGAACTGTTCATATTTGAAGAATTATTTCCCATGACTAGGTCATTGATGAAATTGGAAAATCCATTTGGAAAGGTAAGGCTTATCTATATTCTTGAATTCGACAATAGCTTATCTGCTCCAATTGTGATTGAAAATTTGGTAAGAGTTTGCAAGTTTTTAGTTCATCGTGTCATTCATAATTTTCTTTATTGTGTAGGTGACACCTTGAAGTGGCTTTGCCCTAAAGAGGGAGGGCAAGTAACTAATCGGTGTTATTTTCAATCTATTCATGAATTTCAGGTTGTTGGGCATAAGTTTGTTAAATTTAACAACCAAGGGGGCTTTGTTAAGGAAGGATATTTCGCGAGCAAATGGCCCGATTTGGGGACAAATCGCTTTAAAGAGGGAGGGGATGATACGACCCGCCCCCGGGAACGGCTATTGTTTCAGCCTACAAGCGAGGCTCATTGTGTTTGCAAGCTGGACGTAGCTCAATTTTATTTTGTGGCGCTTCAATTAGCTTGTTTCCAGCTCTTTACAACCTCAATGAGCTCGAACTAGCTCAATAAACTCATTTTAGTTTCTTTTAGTTTTGCATTTTTTTTATTTTGCTGGAATAAATTTTAGTTAATTTAGTTTAAGCTAATTAACTAATTTAACTAGGTGTTAATTGTGCCTTTAAGTCATTTAATGTGTCTTATTATTTTCGGCATTAATAAGTTGAGTTAATTAATTTGTCTTGATCTAGTTAAATTAAAGATGTCTTGATTTTATTTAGCTTGTCTAAATTTATACATGCATTAAATCTGTCCAGCCGAATTTATGTGTCATGTTTATTAATATTCAAGTTGTCACAATGATAATTAGGATGTTCACATTATGTTTTTAATTAAGTTCATTTGTGTTATGTAGGTGCACCCGAATTTGAAGATACATTGGGCAGATTCATGCATGTAGATTCAATGAATGTGAAGGTGCATGTGCAGCTGATTTAATGCATTAAAGTTGATTAATTTTAGTGTTTTTCAAGGCAACTATTCGGCCAAAAGTGTCCAAGTTGTTCATCCCTCCAAGCTTGGCCGATTCTCTTCTCAAGGGAGCATAAAGGCTATTCACACCATGGCTGTTCGGTTCAGCCATGTTCACACCATGGGGACTCTTCAAAACCTTCCATTCACACCCCAAAAAGGCTGCTCAAGTCCTCTTTTAATGCTGGTCGTTTTTCATCAAGAGTTGCCTAATGAATGAGTCAATTAAACTCATTAGGTGAACTTGGCTGCTACATGAATCTCCGAAATTCATTTGATCAATTTGGAAGCTTTAATTTTTGGTCACCATTCAGCCGAATCTACATTGGCCAATATACATGGATTTAAGCTGAATTTATTTCAATGTTTGCTTAGATATTAAGTCTTGAACTTGTCTATTCGGCTACTAGTCACTCAAGCTATAAATAGTTGCTGAATTTCTTGTAAAAGGACTTTTTGCCAAATTTCTGAATGAAATATAATTTTAGTGAGAAATTCACTCTCTTTATTCTCCAAAGCTCAAATTGACTTATCTTCAACGAGTGGCGTCAATCTGACTTTGTTCGAACTTATCACCCATTGGTGTGGCGTTCTTCATACCGTAGGTTCCTATTTTGCTAAATAGAGGGTCTCGGTTTTTATCCTATTTCAATTTCTTTCTTTGAAACCTTAAGCCCGGGTCCTTATTTGATAATAAGGGTTCGATCTTGTTTCATCGAATTACCCAGCAAACAACAACCCATCAAACACCTTTGTTCCTAAAGCCATCCAATTTCAAACACCAAGACTTGAATTTGATACAATTCCGACACTACCTAATTTCGATCGGGAAAGATTATGGCTCGTCTTTACATCCGAAATGAGCTCGTATCATGATCACTCATCTGCCCAAAGTGTACGACGTCGAGGCCGTCAACGACAACGAGGTCCTAGAGATCGTGAACGACCAGATGACAATCTTAAGAATATCAAGATGACAATTCCACCATCCCAAGGTAAGAATGACCCTGAAGCTTATTTGGAGTGGGAAAAGAAGATTGAGCTTGTTTTTGATTGCCACAACTATTCGGAGAGTAAAAAGGTGAAACTCGCGGCAATTGAGTTTTCTGATTATGCCATAGTGTGGTGGGACCAGCTTGTAACTAGTCAACGACGAAATGGTGAAAGACCCATCTCTACTTGGGGAGAAATGAAATCAGTCATGCGGAAAAGATTTATTCCATCATACTACCATCGAGATCTTTATCAACGACTTCAAAACCTTACTCAAGGAAATAGAAGTGTTGAAGATTATTATAAGGAGATGGAGATAGCGATGATTCGAGCTGATATCGAGGAGGATCGAGAGGCAACCATGGCTAGGTTCCTTACGGGTTTAAACAGTGACATTGCCAACATAGTTGAACTACAACACTATGTTGAAGTGATGGACATGGTTCACATGGCGATTAAGGTTGAAAAGCAACTTAAGCGAAAAGGAGTTAGTAGACCCTATGCCAATTCTTCAACCAACAAATGGAATCAAGGAGTCAACAAACCCCCTGTTAGAACAAAAGAGCAGACTGTAGCAGTTAAATCAAATCAACCCATTGGAGAGACAAGTCGAAATAAAAATGAGCAAGCGCCAAATCGCACGAGAGACATAAGATGTTTCAAGTGTCAAGGCCGAGGGCACATAGCTAGTCAATGTCCCAATCGACGAATTATGGTGATAAGAGCTGATGGAGAAGTTGAGTCGGAGGAAGAGGATGAAAATGAACCTGAAATGCCATCCGATGATGAAGATTTAGAGTTACCCGTTGAAGGAGAAATTCTTGTGGTGAAGCGTAGCCTCAGTATTCAAAGTGTTGAAACTAATCAACAAAGGGAGAATATTTTTCACACTCGATGCCACATTCAAGGCAAGGTATGTAGTATGATCATTGATGGTGGTAGTTGTACTAATGTAGCTAGTATTATGTTGGTGGAAAAGCTAGGTTTGGCTACAACTAAACATCCAACTCTATACAAGTTGCAATGGCTAAATGATGGAGGTGAGCTGAAAGTAACAAAACAAGCTGTGGTGGCATTTTCTATTGGAAAGTACCAAGATGAAGTGGTGTGCGATGTAGTTCCTATGCATGCGGGACATCTACTTTTGGGACGTCCATGGCAGTTTGATAGGCGCATGATCTATGATGGTTATACAAATCGCTATACATTCAAGCATCGAGGCAAGAATGTAACTTTAGCGCCATTGACTCCAAGGCAAGTGTACCAAGATCAATTGAAGTTGAAGGAAAAGATTGAAAAAGAGAGAGACAAGAAAAATGAAAAAAAAGAAAGAAAAAATTGAGGGAGTGGAGGTAAAAGTACGAGAGGAACAAGAAAGTCAAAAAGAAATTGAGAGTGGTAAAATGAGCGTATTTGCGAGAGAAAAAGAGATAAGAAAATCATTGTTGTTGCATCAACCCGTACTTGTACTTATGTACAAGGAATGCTTATTTGATGCTAATGAACTTGATAATTCTTTACCTTTGTCTATTGTTTCTTTGCTTCAGGAATTCAAAGACGTTTTCCCGGAAGATGTGCCAAGTGGATTGCCTCCTTTTCGAGGTATTGAACACCAAATAGACTTTATTCCCGGAGCTACAATTCCAAATCGACCAGCTTATCGAAGCAACCCAGAGGAAACTAAAGAGTTGCAACGACAAGTGGCGGAATTAATGGAAAAAGGCTATATACGGGAGAGTTTAAGTCCATGTGCGGTTCCCGTTCTGTTGGTGCCTAAAAAAGATGGTTCATGGAGGATGTGCGTAGATTGCCGAGCTATCAACAAAATTACCGTCAAATACCGACATCCCATTCCTAGACTTGATGATATGTTAGACGAGCTTAGTGGAGCAAAATTGTTCTCTAAGATTGATCTGAAAAGCGGGTATCATCAAATTCGTATGCGGGAGGGGGACGAGTGGAAGACTGCGTTTAAGACTAAATACGGTTTGTATGAGTGGTTAGTGATGCCTTTTGGCCTCACCAATGCACCGAGTACTTTCATGAGGTTGATGAACCACGTTTTGAGGTCATTCATTGGTCGTTTTTGCGTAGTTTATTTTGATGATATTTTAATTTACAGCAAATCATTAACTGAACATCTTGAACATTTGCATGCTATTTTGAAGGTTTTACGAAAGGAAGTATTGTATGCAAACCTTAAGAAATGAAACTTTTGTACTGACAAAGTTGTTTTTCTAGGTTTTGTTGTAAGTGCGAATGGATTAGAGGTGGACCAAGAGAAGATTAAAGCAATACAAGAATGGCCACGACCGAATAACATCAGCCAAGTTAGAAGCTTTCATGGCCTTGCAAGCTTCTATAGGAGGTTTGTACCGAATTTTAGCACTCTTGCTGCCCCATTAACCGGTATTATAAAAAAAATTCACCTTTTATTTGGTCTGATGAACAAGAATCTGCTTTTGTTAAAATCAAAGATTGCTTGACTAATGCTCGACTTTTATGTTTGCCGAATTTTAACAAAATTTTTGAGGTAGAATGTGATGCTTCTGGAATAGGAATAGGTGCGGTTTTAACGCAAGATGGGCGACCGGTGGCTTATTTTAGCGAGAAACTTAATGGAGCTACGCTCAATTATCCCACATATGACAAAGAAATGTACGCATTGATACGTGTATTAGAAACATGGCAGCATTACCTTTGGCCTAAGGAGTTCGTTATACACACGGACCATGAGGCTTTGAAGCATTTGAGAGGGAAAACTAAGCTTAACAAACGACATGCAAAATGGGTAGAATTCTTAGAATCCTTTCCACATGTGATTAAGTATAAGCAAGGTAAGGAAAATATCGTTGTAGATGCTTTATCGCGAAGGTTTGCTCTTTTAAATTATTTGGATGTTAAGTTACTTGGTTTTGCTTATTTAAAGGAATTATATGCTGATGATTCTGATTTTGGAGAAGTTTACAAGTTATGTGTGCAAGGTACGTATGACAGGTACTATCAGCAAGATGGATTCCTATTTCGAGAAAATAAGTTGTGCATACCCCAAGGATCAACTAGAAATTTGCTGGTTCATGAAGCACATAGTGGGGGAAATGGGACATTTTGGTATTACCAAAACTTTGGCCGTTCTTCAAGAACACTTTTATTGGCCAAAGATGAAACGAGATGTGGCTAAAGTGTGCAATCGCTGTATTGTTTGCAAGAAGGCGAAATCAAGGGTCCAGCCACATGGACTCTATACTCCATTACCGATTCTAGAAATGCCATGGATGGATATTTCTATGGACTTTGTTTTGGGTCTTCCTAGAACAAAGAATGGCAAAGATTCTATGTTTGTTGTAGTTGATCGGTTTTCAAAAATGGCTCATTTCATTGCATGTAACAAAACTGACGATGCTTTAAATGTTGCCAATCTATTTTTTAGGGAGATTGTACGATTGCATGGAATTCCAAGAACCATTGTTTCGAATCGAGACACTAAATTTCTCAGCCACTTTTGGAGGACTTTATGGGGAAAGATTGGAACTAAGCTATTATTTTCCACAAGTCATCCCCAAACTGATGGCCAAACAGAGGTTGTTAATAGAGTTCTGTCAACACTACTGCGGGCCATTATACGTAAGAATTTAAAAACTTGGGAGGAGTGTCTACCTCACATTGAATTTGCATACAATCTATCGGTACATTCAGCTACCAAGTTTTCACCATTTGAGGTAGTGTATGGATTTAATCCCTTAACTCTATTGGATTTATTGCCTTTACCTTTTGATAAATTGGTGCATGTAGATGGAAAGAAAAAGGCAGATTTTGTGAAACAATTACATCAGCGAGTTAGGGATAATATTAACGAAGAACGGAGCAATATGCACATCAAGTTAACAAGGGCCGTAAATGAGTAATATTTGAACCTGGTGATTGGGTTTGGATTCACATGCGCAAGGAGAGATTTCCCGTTCAAAGACGATCCAAACTATTACCACGAGGAGATGGACCTTTTCAAGTCTTGGAGAGAATTAATGATAATGCTTATAAGTTAGATTTACCTGGTGAGTATGGGGTTAGTGCTACTTTTAATGTTGCTGATTTATCTCTTTTCCATGTAGGTGACGATTTGGGAGCAAATCGCCTCGAAGAGGGGGGGAATTGATACGACCATGCCCCAGGCACACTTTTGGATCAGCTCCCTAAGCATTGTTTGCAAATCCATGCGAGCTGAATTAGTTCAATTTCATTTCGTTAAGCTCTGTTTAGCTCGTTTCCAGCTCACTCGAGCTCAAGTCAACTCACTCAAGCTCAATTCAGCTCAATCTTAACCCAATGAGCTTATTTTTAGCTTTCTTTAGCTTGCATTTATTTTGCTGAAATAAACCATTTAATTTGTCATTAGTTAAATTAGTTGTTTATCTTAAGTTAGTTAATTTGTTAAAATCTGGACAAATAATTAATTATGATGTTTTAAATATGTCTAAAATTGTTAATATGTATGGTCAAATTTAATGTGCAAATTATTGAGTTCATATGCTGCTAATTTAATGTGTTTGAAATGCATTTAACTTGCTGATTTAATTTGCTGCAGGTTCATGAACGGATTGGTGCAATGTATGGGAGTGTGCATGCACAATTGAGGTTCAATGGATGGCATTTAAAGGAGCACATGCATTTGGGACGTTCATGCAAGAGGGAGTTGCTGAAAGTTCATGTATTTGAAGATTCATGGATCATATTTATGGGGGAAAATACATGGGACGTTTCATGCATGATTCATGCATTTTCAAGATGACCATTCAAGTATTTTAGGCACATTAATGCCTCATTCAGCCAAGGGAGATGTAGGATCATTAAAGAGCTGCACATTCATGGAATTATGGAGATTCTTCAAGGCTAAGGATGCATGAACGCATCAAGTGAAGTATCATGATGGTTCGGCCAATTCATGTACCATCTTCAAGCATGAACTGGATTTTAATGCTATTTGTGTGAACATGTTAAATACCTGTGTGAACAGAATTTAAGTTGCCGAATATCAATAGGCATTTTAGGCTTATAAATAGCTTACTTGTTTATTGTAAAAGGTTACAGAATTTGATCAATTAAACTTAATATAACTTTTGTTCTTGTGAGGTTACCTCCTCTCTTCTTTTGTTCGAGTCTCGAAGTGACTTATCTAGCTTGCTAGTGGTGTCAATCCGAACTCCATTGAACTTATCACCGAATCGGTGTGGCGTTCAACCATATTTTTATACCTTTGGTTCTTACCTCTATATAGGTATTGGGTCAAGGTTCGCTTCTATCCTTCCACAAATTTCACCTTAAGCAATATAAGACTCGGGCAATACTTTTTAGTATTGAACATTCTTGACGTTTAAGTTTTATTTTCCATCTCCATCAATTACCTTTTTCTAACCTACCTTGTTTCTATTCTAAATCGAATTTATTAACACCAAACCACTCATCTAAACCCTCTCAAAGCTTCCGCAACCCTTAGCCTAAATCACCCAATTTTGACAACTCCAACTACTCCTCGTAGACGATCGGGCAACTTTGTGAAACGAATCGATTAACCTAGGCTAGATCACATCATTTGGTATCAGAGCTAGCTGAATCAAAGTAAGAACCGAAGTTATCGAAATTTCGGTATTGTAAAAAAAAAGGAAAAAAAATTCAAAAAAAATTCAAAAAAAAATTTGTATTCAATTTTTTTTCTTCTTTTCCTTGTCTTCTTTTGTATTCAGTATTGAAAAAAAAAAGAGAAATTAAAAAAAAGAAGAAAAAAATGTTTCAGAAGTAAAAAAAAAAAGAAAAAAAAAGGTGAGCAAAAAAAATCAAGTTTAAAAAAAAAGTGAAAAGTCTTGTGAGTTTTTATTTTCTTCTCTTATTTACTCCGATCATTAAGTTTCCCTTCCTACCATTATTTACCATCCCAACGCCACATTTTAAACCAATTTTCTTCTTTATTCAGCCTACCCTACACCCGACATTATTCCTTGTAACCCATTTTGAAACTGACCCTCAAGCAGCAAATTAAGTCTATCGAGACGAATTACGAATTCGTGAGACGAGGTCGAGTGGTAAAAGGCAAGAGAGCGTGAGTTCATTCAAAAAAAAAGCCTAAAAGAGAGTTCAAACACGAGTGAGTGAATTTTTCTTTTTGAGCAAACTTGAGAGATTTGTGGTGAGAATTATTTTTCTTTCTAATTTAACTTTTGTTTTCTAATATTTTGTTGAAGCATGTCTGAAGAATTTTTTGAATTTGAATTCCAAATGTGGAGACAAGAAATACAAAGGATAATGCGATCTAAATTTCGACAATTCGACAAAGATAAAGAAGATTTGACACCTACTATCATTGACATCAAGATTAGTGCAATCCTTCAAAGATTGGAAAATGAACCACAATGTGAAGATATGTTTCACACGCGTTGCCGTGTCCACGATAAAGTTTGTTGCCTCATTATTGATGGTGGAAGTAGGTCAAACATGGCTAGTATTCGAACGGTAAAAAAACTTGGCTTGGCCACTACCAAGCATCCACAACCCTATCAACTGCAAGGACTTGGTGTTGAAGGCAAATTTGAAGTTACTCAACAAGTGCGTGTTGCATTTTCCATCGGAAGATACCAAGACGAAGTCCTTTGTGATGTTGTGCCTATTCAAGTTTGCCATTTGTTGCTAGGAGAACCATGGCAATCAGATCGCAAGGTCATTGACGATGAACGTACCAATAGGTATTCCTTCAAGCATCAAGGAAGGAAAATCACTTTAGCGCCGCTCACACCGGAACAAGTGCAAGAAGACCAATTCAAAATGAAGCAATCCATTGAGCGAGAAAAGGAGAAAGAGATTGAAAAAGAAATTGAAAGAAAACAAAAAGAAAACGAAAAAGAAAAAGAAATTGCAAAAGAAAAAGAAATCAAAAAAGTGAGAGAAAAAGAAAATGAAGAAAAGAAAATTGAAAAAGAAAAAGCGAAAAAAGAAATTGAAAGAGAGCTTGAAAAGAAATCAAGTGAAAAAGAAAGAGAGTCTAAAAAAGAAACGAGTGTCATGGAAAAAGAAATTGAGATTGAAAAAGGATGTGAAAAAGAGAAAGAAATCGAAAAAGAAATTGAGATTGAACAAAAGTGTGAGGAAAAAGAGAAAATTGAAAAAGAAAGAAAAGACAATGAGTTAGAAAAAAAAACGAGAGAAAAGGAGGCAAAAGAGCAAGAAAAAGTGAGGAATCTGTTTACTAAACCACATGAGAATTTGTCTTGTTTTGTTTCGTCTTTTCAGGTCTCCGGAAGGCCAAGTGACGATAATTTTCAACTCCAATACCTCTCGAAGGAGAGAAGGTTCATTTTGGCTGAAAAAGGTAATGTTCTCAACGATCCTAGTTCGCCTATGCCAAAAGGTAAGCAAGGTATGAATGTTGAAAATTTTAAAGCACTTCTGTCTTACTCGATTGTTGATGGACACACTGTTGATGATTTGGTCTTTAGAAAGAATCTGAACTTTGACATGGCTATTTGTCATTCTTTGATTGATGATGATCCATTTGTTTTGTCTAATGATAAGAAGATTCTTGCTTTTGAAAAATATCATTTTGATGGTATTGGTTGTTTATCTTTAACTTGCAATGGAATGCATGTTTTGGATGCGCAAGATGAAAGTCCATATAAAATGTTCATTCTCACTGATCATGTTTAAAAGGAATGGAAATGTATTGATGAATACGCCATTGGCAAGATTTTTGATGAAGAGTGAATAAATCAGCACCAACAAAATCTGGAATTGTGTGATCAAAAGTTGACATATCATCTGCTTGGTTGTGTTGATCATGTGGATTATCTAATTTTTGGTGTGAAATTTCCATGTTTTTGTAAATCTTTTCGAATGAAATTTAAAGGGTTTGCTTGTTTGAATTTGAGTATGTTAACACCCTCGTTGTTTAATTTGTGTAAATTGTTGGAGATAAAAGGACTCTTTTTGCCATTTGGATCGAGTAGTCAAAATCATGTCTTTAATCCTGGAGTTTGCTATTATGAATCATCCATGAAAGAAAGCAAGCATCGTAAATTTTGTTTGAATGAATGTGTAAACAATCTTTGTTTGTATGATACTTTGTCTTTAAGTTTGAAAATGAGCCATGTGAATCTTGTTGGTTTGTTAAGTCAAAATCAAAATTTTGTTTTCAGAGGATGTTCTCAACTGTGGACTAAAAGATCCGAACATGTTTTGAATGATAATGATTTTGAGTTGCTTAGTGCTCTTTCTATGAAGTCGGTCATGAAATTGCCAAATCAAATTGAAATGGCAAGAGAAAATTTTGTCTTTGACCCCGGTGAACACCATTCTATATCATTGCCTAAGGTAATCGAACCATGGAAAGTTGACTTCCAAAACCATAGCTATCAAATGCCTTGTGATTTATGTTTGTTTCCATCAAAGAAAAAGGTAAGAACGATTTCTATTTTTGACCCCGGTATTGGATTATTTGTTCAAACTATGAATCAAATCTCAAAAAGTTCCTTTGTGTTTAATCTTCATCGTGTCACTAATTCGTTTTATTCTTTTAAAGGTGACAATGTGAAGTGGTACCCTCCGAAAAAGGGAGGGCATGCGAATGAGCTTCTTTTGATCCGAGTTAATTGTGGCTTTTAGAATCTTCAACGATTTTTCGCGAGTAAATGGCCCGATTTGGGGACAAATCGCTTTAAAGAGGGAGAGGATTATATGACCATGCCCCGGGCACACTTTTGGATCAGCTCCCTAAGCATTGTTTGCAAATCCATGCGAGCTGAATTAGTTCAATTTCATTTCGTTAAGCTCCGTTTAGCTCGTTTCCAGCTCACTCGAGCTCAAGTCAACTCACTCAAGCTCAATTCAGCTCAATCTTAACCCAATGAGCTTATTTTTAGCTTTCTTTAGCTTGCATTTATTTTGCTGAAATAAACCATTTAATTTGTCATTAGTTAAATTAGTTGTTTATCTTAAGTTAGTTAATTTGTTAAAATCTGGACAAATAATTAATTAAGTGTTTTAATTATATCTAAATTAAATACTTAATTAATTATGATGTTTTAAATATGTCTAAAATTGTTAATATGTATGGCCAAATTTAATGTGCAAATTATTGAGTTCATATGCTGCTAATTTAATGTGTTTGAAATGCATTTAACTTGCTGATTTAATTTGCTGCAGGTTCATGAACGGATTGGTGCAATGTATGGGAGTGTGCATGCACAATTGAGGTTCAATGGATGGCATTTAAAGGAGCACATGCATTTGGGATTTTCATGCAAGAGGGAGTTGTTGAAAGTTCATGTATTTGAAGATTCATGGATCATATTTATGGGGGAAAATACATGGGACGTTTCATGCATGATTCATGCATTTTCAAGATGACCATTCAAGTATTTTAGGCACATTAATGCCTCATTCAGCCAAGGGAGATGTAGGATCATTAAAGAGCTGCACATTCATGGAATTATGGAGATTCTTCAAGGCTAAGGATGCATGAACGTATCAAGTGAAGCATCATGATGGTTCGACCAATTCATGTACCATCTTCAAGCATGAACTGGATTTTAATGCTATTTGTGTGAACATGTTAAATACCTGTGTGAACAGAATTTAAGTTAGTGTGAACAACATAGATGCCGAATATCAATAGGCATTTTAGGCTTATAAATAGCTTACTTGTTTATTGTAAAAGGTTACAGAATTTGATCAATTAAACTTAATTGAACTTTTGTTCTTGTGAGGTTACCTCCTCTCTTCTTTCGTTCGAGTCTCGAAGCGACTTATCTAGCTTGCTAGTGGTGTCAATCCGAACTCCATTGAACTTATCACCGAATCGGTGTGGCGTTCAACCATATTTTTATACCTTTGGTTCTTACCTCTATATAGGTATTGGGTCAAGGTTCGCTTCTATCCTTCCACAAATTTCACCTTAAGCAATATAAGACTCGGGCAATACTTTTTAGTATTGAACATTCTTGACGTTTAAGTTTTATTTTCCATCTCCATCAATTACCTTTTTCTAACCTACCTTGTTTCTATTCTAAACCGAATTTATCAACACCAAACCACTCATCTAAACCCTCTCAAAGCTTCCGCAACCCTTAGCCTAAATCACCCAATTTTGACAACTCCAACTACTCCTCGTAGACGATCGGGCAACTTTGTGAAACGACTCGATTAACCTGGGCCAGATCACATCAGGAATTGATACGAGCTCGTTTCGGATGTAAAGACGAGTCGTAATCTTTCCCGATTGAAATTAGGTAGTGTCGGAATTGAATCAAATTCAAGTCTTGGTGTTTGAAGTTGGATGGCTTTAGGAACAAAGGAGTTTGATGGGTTGTTGTTTGCTGGGTAATTCGATGAAACAAGATCGAACCCTTATTATCAAATAAGGACCCGGGCTTAAGGTTTCAAAGAAAGAAATGGAAATAGGATAAAAACCGAGACCCTCTATTTAGCAAAATAGGAACCTACGGTATGAAGAACGCCACACCAATGGGTGATAAGTTCGAACAAAGTCAGATTGACGCCACTCGTTGAAGATAAGTCAATTTGAGCTTTGGAGAATAAAGAGAGTGAATTTCTCACTAAAATTATATTTCATTCAGAAATTTGGCAAAAAAAAAAGTCCTTTTACAAGAAATTCAAGAACTATTTATAGCTTAAGTGACTAGTAGCCGAATAGTCAAGTTCAATACTTAAAAACTAAGTAAACATTGAACTAATTTTGAGCTAAGATCCATGAATGGTCTTGAATCAATGTTCGGCTGAATATAGACCAAGGAAGAGCTTCAACGAACTTGGAAAATTGGCAGCAGCTACATTCGGCCAATGGAGTTTAATAAGGTCAATAATGAAGCAACTCTTGCTGAAAAATTACCATCATTAATTAGCAACTTGAACAGTCATTTGGAAGTGTGAATGGACGGTTTTGAATGACCATAAGGTGTGAACATCATGAACCGAATAGCCACAATGTACCCAGCAATGTGAAGGAAATAAATGGCAGCTTTGGAGAATGGAAAATCATCTCTTTTGGCCGATTGGTCACTTAGAGAACTTCAACAATCAGCACACCATCTTTAATATAGTCCATGCATGTATCATTTGGTGCATTGAACCCAACATGCATGCATCTTCACATCCATTGAATCTTCATGCATGAATCTGCCCAATGAATCTTCAAATTCGGCTGTACCTAAAAACACACATGAACTTAATTAATTTCAATCAAATTAAGCTGAACTAAGTAAATACATAATGTGAACATCCTAATTTAACATTGAAACAACTTAAATATTAATAAAGCATGACACAAATTCGGTTGAACAGATTTAAGACATGTAATAATTTAGACAAACTAAATGAAATCAAGACATCTTTAATGTAACTAAATTAAGACATATTAAACACTTATATTAAATAAAAACATATTAATAAGCTGTAATAAGACTTAATTAAATGCTTATTTAAATGGTTTAAAATCCAGCAGCAATTTAATTAGCTAGAACGAATTTCAACTTCAAAGAAGTTGAAAATATTCAGCTCGGCTTTAAGCTCTTTGCTTTCATTTTCCTCAATCCGTTCCACCAATGCTAAAATAGCAACTTTAAATCGTTTAGCTCTAGCTCGCGTTATTGGACCAATGGGCAGCTTAATAGCTTCTTGTTCGTTCTCCATTTGGTTCGTAGGCAAGCTCACATCAGGAATGATGCAACCTTAGCCCGGGAAATTACTACCGAATCCATTGAGCTGCCACGAGGACCAATAACTCGATCACGAGCTAAGAGATTTTGAAATACAATAGCAAGCTATGTGGAACGAGCTTGGAAAGAGGGAGTGGCCGGATTTGATAGTCGTGCTTCAAACCGTTCAAAAGGCGTTACTTGCAATTTATTGCAAGCTGAATTTGTTTCTTTTAATTAACTTGTTTTAGTTTAATAAATAAGTTACTGATCAATTAATTTAACTTATCTTAAAGTTTTAATACATGAGTTAGTTATTGAACTTTATTAAATAAGATGCTTCTTAATTGATCTAGTTCCTAGGATTATTTATTGATGCATAAATTAAGTTCTTTAAATTATGCTTCTTTAATTAAACTAGTTGCTGGAATAATTATTGCATATATGTTTTAGTTCATTTATTTAAGTAAGTTTAATATGTGTTATGATTAATAAGTGTTTTAATGTGTTTAATAAACTCATTTTAATGTGTTTATTGCAGGTGACTTTTTAGCTTATGGTGGTTACAATTCAAGGCTGTTACACATTTAATAAGTGGCTGTTCAAGTTCTTTTGAGTTACAATTAAAGGGGCTGTTAAAAAAAGGAGCTTAAAGATCATTAAAAGGAGTTTTTAAAGAGCATTTTATGCCCTTTAAAATTCAGCAGCAATTCTTCCACTTCCAGCCATTTTTGGAGCTTTTAAGAGAAATTAATCAAGCCTTTGAATGTCATTAAGGAGCTGGTAAGAGATGGTGTCTATTCAACTAGCCAAGGACAACTCAAGAGTCATTTTCTAAGCCATTAAAGACATTCAAATCAGCTGAATTAAAATGATTTTATGGAAGGAGTTATTTGGTTCAAAGAATAAGAAAAGACATCAGTTTTTTATGGCACATTAAGTGGATGTTTTTGACCATTCGGTTACCTTGTTCTAGCATTATAAATAGATGTAATCAGCCATAGAGGGAACAACTTTTTGCTGAATATAGATGAAATATTTGAATTGTGAGCTATCCAATTCTCTTTGTTCTTTCGGAATTGATTTGACTTATCAAGCATAGCTTGTGGCGTCCATCTTTTCTTTGTTGCTGAACTTATCACCTTTGGTGTGGCGTTCAATATACCTTTGGTTCCTATCATAGTTGATAGTGGGTCAAGGTTCCTTTCCTGTTTCCTTTAACCGAAAACACCTAAAGACCATTTTGAGATTCGGGTCAACAATTCGTTATTGTTGGTTCATTTTCGGTCTTAGCCAATTAATTTGTTATTGTTCCCTCTTTATTTTGTTTATTACCTTTGTATGAAGCCATTATCTCTATTTTGTTTCATTTTAAAACCGAAATGAATCCATCCTTACTCAATTCACGATTGGGCAACACATACGACTCAAAACATCCGAGACGAGTTCGTATCATGACTGGGTTTGGATCCACATGCGCAAAGAACGATTTCCCGATCAAAGGAAATCCAAGCTTCAATCAAGGGGTGATGGCCCTTTTCAAGTATTAGAACGGATCATTGACAACGTCTACAAGATTGACCTACTGGGTGAGTATGGAGTGAGTGCAAGTTTTAACGTTGCTGATCTTTCTCCTTTTGATGTAGGTGACGATTCGAGGACAAATCGCTTCGAAGAGAGGGAGGATGATATGAGCTCGCCCATGAAGATAGGTGTCGAATCCATGGAGTTGCCTTTGGGGCCAATTACTCGAGCATGTGCCAAGAAGTTCCAAGATGCTGTAGGAAGCTATATTGCTCGATTGTGGAGTGATGGGTTGATTGCCCATAAAACGCCCAGCTCAACTAGCTTGATTCGCAATTTCCTACAAGCTGATTTTAGCTTGTGTCAGCTCAATTTAGCTCAATTCGGCACTTAATTAGTTCAAGGAGCTGATTAAATTTATTTTCAATAAATTTAATTAGTTGTGTTAGTTTAGAATCAGCTCAAATCATTTAGTTAAATAAATGTGTCTTAATCTGGACATTTTTTAATTCAGCTTATTAAATATGTTTTATATTAGTACATGCCTTTAATATGTCCATATTAAGTCATAAATTAAATGTGTTTAGTTTAATTACAAAGTTTTAATGTGTCTTGACTAAGACAAATTTATTAGTGGCTGCTAATTAATTTGTCTTAGCTGAATTAATGTGCAGAATTTTAATATGTCCAGCTGCTGATTTCATGAGTATTAAACTTGTCTTAACCACATTTATTTGATGTTTTTCAGCTAGCTTAATGGCAAAGAAAGCTCATAAAGAAGGAGCATGTATTTGGGCACATGCATGGACGGCATTTAAAGTGCAGCTGCCTTGTGTTTCCAACTGACTTTTCGTACAGCTCAATGGACTTCTAGCTGCTGTTTTGAGCTTCTCCAAAGGCCAATTTCGTGGAGAGCAATGGCCAAAGAGTGCCTCATAAATTCCAGCAGCCAATTCATGTGGAGGCTACTCATATTCGGCCAAAGAAGCATAATTTTTGAAGCTGTCCATTTCTCTTCTCCATAGCAGCAATTAAGCTCTTTTAAAACATTAACTGAATGTGAATTTTCTCCATTAAAGGGGCCAGCCGAATCATCTTTTTCTAGAAGGTTAATTTTCAGAATTTTATCACATGAATGTAACTAGGAAATTTCTAGGAAGTTTCCTTAAGAAACTTAAAGCATAAGGATCTGATTAGATAGGCTATTCGGCTACCTTAGTCAAGCTATAAATAGGTCATGTAATTCACATTTTGAGGTTAATGAACAATTTGATAGCTTTGCTAAATTGTGAGGTTGTTTTCAACTCTCGTTATTCTCCAAAAACTTGTGAGACTTATCAAACATCTTTGTGGCATCAAACTTGTTTTTGTTTCTTCCCGAACTTATCACTTTAATCCCAAAAGTGTGGCGTTCGATTCATACTAAGGTTCCTATCATCATTGATAGTGGGTCGAAGTTTCTATCCATTTAACAAACCTTCCATCCATCCTTACCAACCTAAGCATTCTCCTAAGTTACGGGTTAACACATTCCTATTGTGTTAGTTCGGCTTTCGAATCCTTAGCCAAATTGCTTCCATTGTTTTCTAATTCATTTCCTAAACCAACAAAACCCTTTTGAGCCTAAATAAACCTCTTTCTTCTAGCCTATTTTGTAAAGCCTCAATTTACTCCTAATTCACGATCGGGCGATCTTTACGACTCAATTCGATCTCGAGGTGAGGGCGTATCACCTACTATAATGACCACACCCTTTGCACTTAAAGCATTCAATCTCACGAGTCCTCTTCACACTCGAATCACCTAAATTGGGCTGCTTAGAAGGTGTTTGAGTTTTAATAGGAGCCCCTTTTTTTCCAATCTGATTGCTTACTTCCATTACTCAAAGAAGACTTGTTAGTAACAAAAGGGGATTTTGAACTCTTAAAATCAGAATTGGAATTGTTACCTCGGTAATATTGTGAAGTCTAGAAGGAACCAAACCTTTGTTCCTTTAGTTGTTGCTCGATCTCAATGGCTTTATGAACTGCTTCTTCCAAATCAATGTAAGTTTGTAGCCTCAATGTATTAGCTATCGGCCTGTTCAAACCATCAATAAATTGAACCATAGTTGTTTCTTCATCCTCCTCCACATTAGCTCTCTGAATGAGTGATACGAACTCGTCTCGTGATGTTTTGAGTCGTATGTGTTACCCAATCGTGAATTGAGTAAGGATGGATTCGTTTCGGTTTTAAAATGAAACAAAATAGAGATAATGGTTTAAAACAAAGGTAATAAACAAAATAAAGAGGAAACAATAACAAATTAATTGGCTAAGACCGAAAATGAACCAACAATAACGAATTGTTGACCCGAATCTCAAAATGGTCTTTAGGTGTTTTTCGGTTAAAGGAAACAGGAAAGGAACCTTGACCCACTATCAACTATGATAGGAACCAAAGGTATATTGAACGCCACACCAAAGGTGATAAGTTCAGCAACAAAGAAAAGATGGACGCCACAAGCAATGCTTGATAAGTCAAATCAATTCTGAAAGAACAAAGAGAATTGGATAGCTCACAATTCAAATATTTCATCTATATTCAGCAAAAAGTTCTTCTTCTCTATGTCTGATTACATCTATTTATAATGCTAAAACAAGGTAACCGAATGGTCAAAAACATCCACTTAATGTGCCATAAAAACTGATGTCTTTTCTTATTCTTTGAACCAAATAATTCCTTCCATAAAATCACTTTAATTCAGCTGATTTGAATGTCTTTAATGGCTTAGAAAATTACTCTTGAGTTGTCCTTGGCTAGTTGAATAGACACCATCTCTTAACCAGCTCCTTAATGACATTCAAAGGCTTGATTAATTTCTCTTAAAAGCTCCAAAAATGGCTGGAAGTGGAAGAGTTGCTGCTGAATTTTAAAGGGCATAAAATGCTCTTTAAAAACTCCTTTAATGATTTTAAGCTCCCTTTATAACAACCCCTTTAATTGTAACTCAAAAGAACTTAACAACCACTTAATTAAATGTGTAACAGCCTTGAATTGTAACCACTATAAGCTAAAAAGTCACCTGCAATAAACACATTAAAATGAGTTTATTAAATAAATGAAAACACTTATTAATCATAACAAACATTAAACTTACTTAAATAAATGAACTAAAACATATATGCAATAATTATTCCAGCAACTAGTTTAATTAAAGAAGCATAATTAAATGAACTTAACTCATGCATCAATAAATAATCCTAGGAACTAGATTAATTAAGAACAACACTTATTAAATAAAGTTCAACAAAAACACTTATTAATTAAAACTAAGATGAGTTGAATAAATGTCCAGCAACTCATTTATTAAACTAAGATGCTTAAATGCATGGTTTTGAAATGCAAATTTAACTAACATGAAAGTTACATAATTAAACTAACTTGACTTAATTTAATGATGCAAACTTAACTAACATGAAAGTTACATAATGCATGACGTTATTAAATGCAGAACACATATTAATGATGTGCAAACTATGACATAATTAAAAACACAAACTAAAATAACTAAAAATTAATGAATCAAAGGCCTTATTTTCTAGCTGCCAAATTGACAAACTGAAATTAAAAACTTCATTTTGCACTTGGGCCCCTCGAGTTTGGGCCAATATCGGTAGCATCGAGTTGTGTCGTAACATGATGCGACCGGGATCGCATCATACCCTCCCTCTTGAAAACGATTTGTCCTCAAATCGGGCCATTTGCTCGCGGCAAACCTCTCAAGGTCACAAACCTCGTTGGTCATAAACCTGACAAAGTCACTTTCTAGAATGTGTGAATCATATACGGCTCGACAAGAAAGTAGGTTATTTGCATGCCCTCCCTCTTTAGGAGGGTACCACCTAACAACGCCACCTACAAAACAATAAAACAAATTAGTGACACAATGAAGGTTAAACACAAAAGAACTTTCCAAGATTTTAGTCACAACTTGAGCAAATAAACTCAAAAGAACAACATATGAATCAATGCCGGGATCAAAAACAGAAATTGGTATTACCTTTTTCTTCAATGGAAACAAACCTGATTCACAAGATATTTGAAGATTATAGTTTCGAAAATTAGAATTCCATGGTCCAAATCCCTTGAACAATGATATGGAACAACATTCACCGGGATCAAAGACAAAGTTTTTGTTCACCATTTCAGTTTGACCAGAAAAATTTGTGGCTAGTAACTTATGAAGAACTTGAAGCACATTAAAGTTAAAATCATGCAACACGTGTTCGAATCCATTAAGCAACAATATACAACAACCTCCAGAATCAAAAATTTGATTTTGACTTGGCAAGCCAACGAAATTCACATGTTTGGTTTTCGAACTAAATAAAGATAAAACTTGAAGCAAATAGAAGGGGTCAACACATTGATTCAAAATACAATTTTGATACTCACCTTCGCTTGACGTCAACTTAGGAATACAGGCTGGGTTTAAAAACATGGTTTTGATCGGTCGTTCCGTAACGTAACAAAAACTTCACTTTCACCAAGACATCACACATGCCAAATAAAGAAGATGTAGGCAAAAATAAATTCAAACAATCAAATCTCTCAAATCTCATGCAAATATATGAAGATCTCACACTAAGAGTTAAAAAATTTTCATTACCATCATGATCAAACAGATTGAGCGTTTCACATGAAAGCTCTTTATCAAACATGATCAGATTTTGTATTTGTGGATTTAATCGAACAACATCAAAAGATTTTTCAACACAAAACTTATTGAGTGAACAACTCTTCATGCCTCCACTTAAAACGAATTTATCAACCACAAATAGCGAGTAAAAATTAACCAAATCAAAATAAAGAGATCTTTTTAAAACTAAGTTATCGAAAATTTTATCAACAACTTTCAAACCTGATTGCCATGATTCATTGACTAAAAACTTCTTACCTTGCTTACCTTTAAGCGCTTGAACCTTACCTTTTTCTATCAAATGGAATCGTCTCTCATCAGGAAGGTAATGAAGTTGAAACTTGTCATTTGAATCTCTAGAAACCTGGAAAGAAGAAACAATATGAGGACAACTTGCAGATTGGTTAGTAAAAACATTCATCGCTTTTTCTTGTTGACTTTCATCTTTTCCACTCGTTTCTTTTTCAACTTCTCTTTCTTTTTCCACAATCTCTTTGTTTGTTGAAAACTCGCTTTCACTCATCAATTCTCTTTCATTTTCAACAACACTTGTTTCTCGCACTCTTTCTTTTCTTTCTCCAATCTTTTTCTCTTTTTCAATTTTTGTTTCTTTTTCGGTTTCTTTTTCTTTTGTCACTCTTTTTCCTCTCTCAACTTTATTACAAAATGGAGATAATACAAAAGAATTAGAATAATAGACTTTTCGTTGGAAAGAAGTGGAAGAATCTTCATAAGAGTCACGATCAACTCTTCGTGAATAAACCTCCATGGATGAGTTCTTATACGAAGCACATTCACTTCTTAGTAAGGATTTTTCCGTAGATGAATACTTTGATGCATACGAAGAATGACTTGTACTTTCTCATTCGTTACCTTGATAGGCTTCAAACTTATAGCTGGATTTATTTCGGCCTAAATTCCTTGAAGAATAGGAATCTGGATAAAGGTCTCTTTTCACATATTCGTCGAATGTTCGTCTCCTTGATGATCTCATTTCCGTCCTTTCATTTGGATAAATTTGCTCCCGTTGGGTTCTTGCTCGATGACTCTGCTCTTCGACACGATCCAATCGTTTCTTGATGGGTTTGAGTTTTCGATCAAATAGATGCTCCAATTCATGCGTAAAGGCTTGGAGTGTAAAATCTGGCACACTTCCTCCAACAATTCTTACAGGACGGAATCCAACTCCCTTGTCTGAATTTTTTTCCAGACTTCGTGACATTTTTTAAAGAACTCACAACAAAGAATCTCACTATCCACTCACAAAGAAATCTCACACACTTGGCTTTTTTTTCTCGAATAAACTCACTACTCTCTTGCCTCTTTCCACTCACTCCTCCTCTCTTTGTTCTTAGGAATTATTTAAACTTAATAGGCAGTTGTTGTGGGTCGGCTTACAAACTTGATGTTTGGGCTTGGAAAGAATATTGTAGGACAAAGGAAAGTAGGCTTGAAATAAAGAAATGTAAATGTTTGGGTGTGGCGAAATAGTAGAAGGTAATAATGACTAAAATTTGGGCAGCAAACAAAAACTAAATTTCAAAACTAGCTCTCTTTTTTTTTCATTAATTTTTTTTTCACGAAATTTTTTTTTCAACTTGATATCCAATCTCTTGAGTTTGAAAGGAAACCAATTTTTTAAAAAAAATTTTGAATTTTCTTTTTGAATTTTTTTTTCGAGTTTTTTTTTCGAGAAACTACTATACCGTAATGCCGACAACGTCGATTCTTACACCAAATTCGCTAGCTCTGATACCAATTTGATACAAACTCGTCTCGTGATGTTTTGAGTCGTATTTGTTGCCCAATCATGAATTGAGTAAGGATGGATTCGTTTCGGTTTTAAAATGAAACAAAATAGAGATAATGGTTTAAAACAAAGGTAATAAACAAAATAAAGAGGAAACAATAACAAATTAATTGGCTAAGACCGAAAATGAACCAACAATAACGAATTGTTGACCCGAATCTCAAAATGGTCTTTAGGTGTTTTTCGGTTAAAGGAAACAGGAAAGGAACCTTGACCCACTATCAACTATGATAGGAACCAAAGGTATATTGAACGCCACACCAAAGGTGATAAGTTCAGCAACAAAGAAAAGATGGACGCCACAAGCAATGCTTGATAAGTCAAATCAATTCCGAAAGAACAAAGAGAATTGGATAGCTCACAATTCAAATATTTCATCTATATTCAGCAAAAAGTTCTTCTTCTCTATGGCTGATTACATCTATTAATAATGCTAAAACAAGGTAACCGAATGGTCAAAAACATCCACTTAATGTGCCATAAAAACTGATGTCTTTTCTTATTCTTTGAACAAAATAACTCCTTCCATAAAATCACTTTAATTCAGCTGATTTGAATGTCTTTAATGGCTTAGAAAATGACTCTTGAGTTGTCCTTGGCTAGTTGAATAGACACCATCTCTTAACCAGCTCCTTAATGACATTCAAAGGCTTGATTAATTTCTCTTGAAAGCTCCAAAAATGGCTGGAAGTGGAAGAGTTGCTGCTGAATTTTAAAGGGCATAAAATGCTCTTTAAAAACTCCTTTAATGATTTTAAGCTCCCTTTATAACAGCCCCTTTAATTGTAACTCAAAAGAACTTGAACAACCACTTAATTAAATGTGTAACAGCCTTGAATTGTAACCACTATAAGCTAAAAAGTCACCTGCAATAAACACATTAAAATGAGTTTATTAAACAAATGAAAACACTTATTGATCATAACAAACATTAAACTTACTTAAATAAATGAACTAAAACATATATGCAATAATTATTCCAGCAACTAGTTTAATTAAAGAAGCATAATTAAATGAACTTAACTCATGCATCAATAAATAATCCTAGGAACTAGATTAATTAAGAACAACACTTATTAAATAAAGTTCAACAAAAACACTTATTAATTAAAACTAAGATGAGTTGAATAAATGTCCAGCAACTCATTTATTAAACTAAGATGCTTAAATGCATGGTTTTGAAATGCAAATTTAACTAACATGAAAGTTACATAATTAAACTAACTTGACTTAATTTAATGATGCAAACTTAACTAACATGAAAGTTACATAATGCATGACTTTATTAAATGCAGAACAGATATTAATGATGTGCAAACTATGACATAATTAAAAACACAAACTAAAATAACTAAAAATTAATGAATCAAAGGCCTTATTTTCCAGCTGCCAAATTGACAAACTGATACGACCCGCCCTTGGGAACGGCCATTGCATCAGCCTACAAGCGAGGCTCGTCGTGTTTGCAAGCTGGACGTAGCTCAATCTTATTTTGTGGAGCTTCATTTAGCTCGTTTCCAGCTCCTTTCAAGCTCAATGAGCTCGAACTAGCTCAATTTCATTAAGACCTTATTATAGTAGCTGAAATAATTATTTGAGTCATTTAATTAGTTTATTACAGCTCAATTAATATTCATTATTTATTTGGTTTAAAATCTGGTTGGATTTAATTATGCATGATTAATTGTGTTTTTCTTACATGTTATTAAGTTAAATTAAATTCCTACAGCTTATAAATAAGTCTTAATACATGTTTTAATGTGTCTTGTCCAAACTGAATTAATTAGACTTAGTTTAATTAATTGAGTTTTGTTTTAATTATTTGGATTAATGTTGTCTAAATTTCGTTTTTAATATGATTCAGCTGAATAATGATCAACTAAATTCATTTGTTCATGTTGTGTAGGTTGGCCGAATGTGGGTGGAAGCATTTAAGCTAGGTGCATGCATCATAGGTTCAATGAATGTGGCGTTACATGCATGAGGAATGTTCAGCTGATTTTAAATGATTCAAGAACCAGCATAATGCCGTTCACACATGAAGTTCACACTCTTGGCTTTTCGGTTTGGAATGTTCACACACAAAGACTCTTTGAAACCGAGTGTTCACACTTCATTTGGCCATTCAAATCCCTCTTAATGGCTGGTCACTTTTCAGCAAAAGATACAACTTAAATGAGTTCATTTATGTACATTGGCCGAATTTAACTTCTTCATGCACCATTCAAAGTGACCAAGGTTCAATAGGAGTTCTAGAAGCTTGTCAAGTTCAGCCGAATCTAGCTAGCACATTCAAGTGGTAACTTAGGAGATTATTATAAATAGCTGAATTTTTTTACTTTGTAAAGAACTTTTTGACATTTTAATTAGCGAATTGCTGCCAAATTTGTGAGGCATTTTCTCTCAAATTTCGTTCGAGGCCCGTAAGACTTATCTAAGCTTTTAGTGGCATCTTTCTGAGTCTTTTCCAAACTTATCACTCCTTAAACCCGAGTGTGGCGTTCACCTTTGATACCTTTGGTTCATACTTTCCTAAGTATCGGGTCAAGGTCCTTTTTAACCATTTCCAATTCATTTAGGTCCTATAAGTTTCGGGTCGACACTTTTCTTTAGTGTTGGTTCATTCTTGACCTCTTTGAACCATTACCAATTCGTACCAAATACCATACCATTTCATACCAATTCCATACCATTTCGTACCAATTCCCAAATACCAAAACGTACCAAAACCAAATACCATTTCTTAATTATCCTAAACCGAACTCTTCCATTCTATTCATACCATTTCGACTTAAACCAAATCCATATCCAACTTTGCACGAACTTATCTTACTTCTTTGTACACAAATATATTCTAACTCCTTCTCGTCTAATCTACTTCTTCGTTTAAGATCGGGAATCAAACGACTCGGACTCAACTACTAAACCGAGATCATATCACAAACTGAAATTAAAAACTTCATTTTGCACTTGGGCCCCTCGAGTTTGGGCCAATCTCGGTAGCATCGAGTTGTGTCGTAACATGATGCGACCGGGATCGCATCAATGAGCATCTCTATCTCTTTAAAATATTAATCCACCGTCTTACTACCTTGAATAAGTCTTTGGAGCTTTGTTTTAATCTCTCTATAGTAGTGATGTGGAATAAACCTTTTTCGCATAATCTGTTTCAACTCATCCCATGTCGAAATCTCACCTTCATAATTGCGATGACGATTTACCCCAAGTTGAGTCCACCAATGATACGAACTCATTTCATGAATTGAATCGAGTCGTTAGTGTCGCCTGATCGTGAATTGAGTAGAATAGAATTGATACGAGTCACAAAAGCCCAAATTCTTGAAGGCGAGGCCCAATAAGCAAATTCCCAGCCCAATCAAGAAATCCATCCATACTTAGTTGAAAATCAGGCCAATTTGTCAAAGTGGCCCAAGTTGTAAAGTTTTATTTTTATTTTATTTATTTATTTATTTAGTTTAAATTTTTATGTCAATATTCAGTCCAAGAGTCCCAGATAAAATGACCTTTGACCGAATTTCCATATTAAAATAATTAGGAGTTTTTTTTTAGTTTTAGTTTTAGTTTTCTAATTAAATTAGGAAAACATTTGAAAGGCCTATTTATATGGCTTGGCCAGCCACCCTACATTACATTACAATTACATTGAAAATTTCAGATTTGATTTGAGTGAAAATTCTCTTTGAGTTCTTCAAGGATTTTCTCTTGAGTTTTCTTTAGAAGTTGCTTTAACAATCTTTTTGATTGTGGGAGCCATCTTCAACCTTCTTCTTGCCATTGATATTCTTTGGAGGGGAGATTAGAGTCGTTTGAAGGGAGTTGATGTGATCCGGCTCGGTTGATTGAGTCGATTCACTTGATTGCTCGATCGTCGACGAGAAGTTCGTTCGAAATTGTTTTAAGATGAAGATTGTTTTCAGTTTAAGCGGAAGACTTTTAAAAGGGTTCAAAAGATAGGCTAAATTCAGATATTTTGTAGGTTCGGTTTAATAAGAAAAGAAATAAAGTTTATATTTAATAAATAGGATGGAGATGAAAAAATGAACTTAAGTATTAAGAACGATTCAATACTATGTAAAGTATTGCCCCGGGACTTATATTGCTTAAGGTGGGTTTAATGGAAGTCGAAGATGGACCTTGACCCGTTACCTATAGAGAGGTAGGAACCAAAGGTATAAAAAGGTGGATGAATGCCACACCAGGATGGTGATAAGTTCAAAAGAGAACGATAGACGCCACTAGCACGCTAGATAAGTCAGATCGAAACTCGTACGAATTTAGAGAGGAGAAAACTCACTCTTTGAACAAAGTTCATTCAAATGATCAAAAGTCAAAAGTCCTTTACAAATGAAATCAACAAACTATTTATACTAGTTTCTTATGCTAACCGAATAGTCCATTCATGAACTTAATGATTAAGTAATGAACCTAAATTAAGACATGAACCTTCTAGAAAAATGATCAATGGTGTCCTTGTCCATGTTCGGCCAAATGGTACTTCAATGGGCAGCTTCATGGCTAAGGAAATGAACTTGAAGGCTTGGTGAATGTATGGGAGAGCAATGGACATGTCTAGGTTCGGCCAAGGTGTGAATGGACACTCCAAGAGATGCCTTTTGGCTGAATAGGTACTTAGGAGATCAATGGACAGCAACCGATGCATGTAAGTGAATATTCATGCATTCTTCCATTCATTGTATTAAATCATTCATGCATCATCCTTACGTTCATTGAACCAACCCATTCATGAATCATCTTTAATTGTGTTCCCACATCATGCATTGTAAGTAGACGTTCATGCACCTAGCTTGAATGAATCTCCACATTTGGCTGTACCTAAAAACACACATGAACTTAATTAATTTCAAGCAAATTCAGCTGAACTAAATTAAAGTATAATGTGAACATCCTAAATAACATTGAGACAACTTAAATATTAACAAATCATAACACATAAATTCGGCTGGACAAATTTAAAACATGTAATAATTTAGACAAATTAAATGACATCTAGACACCTTTAATTCAGCCAAATCAAGACATATTAAACACTTGTAATAAATTAAGACATATTTAAAAGCTGTAATGAAACTTATTTACATGCTTATTTAAATGGTCTAAAACTCCAGCAAATAAAGTTAATTTAGCTAAAGAGCTAATAATGAGCTGAATTGAATTTAAACCAAGCTCAAACGAGCTGAATTAAGCTCATGTGAGCTAAAATAAAATTCGGTGAGCTGATCCAAGCTAAATGGAGCTTGAGGAGCTGAATTCAAGCTGAAATCAAGGGCATCCTTGACCAGGGTCATATCATTCCCCCCTTCTTTAGAACGACTTGTCCTCAAGTCGAGCCATTGGTTCACTCGATCGCAGCAACTTTTACTTAGCTTTCCTCGGTCGAACGGGATGGATTGGAATTGGGACAACTGAAAGGAATAACCATGAGTTAACAAGAATGGTTTCAAATAAATTTGTAATCCAAATGCAAGCAAAATAGAATAAGAAAATCCCATGGGAGTGGACGGATGCAAAGCAACATGTTCACAACCATGCAAACAAACTAATTTACTCGTTAATGCCTCGTCAATTATTCGAAACGAAAATGAACATGTTCTAAGGCAATCAAATGTCTCAAATCGTTTCCACAAGTCATAACCAATATGTGAATAACGAATCAAATCAACAAAACAATCTTTGGCACCACCTAAAGAGAACAACGATGTTTCAAAAAGTTCATGAGCCTTACCTTTAAAAGTAGTAAAACAAAGATCATTTTTAAATAAAGCTGAACAGTTAAACACATCACAATTTAAATTCCTTGCAACAACCAATTCTTCAACAAAAATTTTATTACCAACCGAATAGGGCAGAGAAATTTTAAAGTTATCGTAAATCATACCTTGTTTACCTCGAGGGATGGAAAAACAAGGATCATTTTTACCTTTGTCGATCATCATAAATCTTCTCTCCTCGGAAATGTAGTCTAGTCGAATCTCTGTGGCTGAATTAACCTTAACGAAATGAAATGCGAACTTCAAATACAACCACAAAAATGGATTAAGGAATGAATTTAAATTGAAATCAAATTTTTCATACCTCAGTTCCTTATTCAACACCCAATTATCAAAACAATAGAAATTGTTCACACAAAATTGATGAAGCTTGACTTTCCCATAAAACGAACCAAAATAGATTCCGGGTTTAAAAACTTAATTTTGAGTATTCATGCCAAAATGTAGCAAAAATTTCATTAAACCAAACACGTTAAACCAATGGAATTTTTGCATACACAGGGACGAACAATTAAAACTTTTTACATTCATCAATTCATACTTGCACAAATTCATGGATTTTCCACAAAGCGTTAATTGGTGCACAAAATTGTCACAAATGAAGAATTTAATCGCCTTTCGTGAAAAACCGTCATCACGCAAAATTAAACCTTTGGTTTGTTGATTGGAACAAAAATCAACCACATTCAGGGAGTAGCAATTAATCAGACCAAAATAAGGAGAGCGTTTAGAAATTAAGTCACTAAAAAGTATTTCAACAATTTTCAAACCTGGGGGTCGTGACTCGATCGTTAACATTTCCTCACCTCTCTTACCTTTGAACTCTTGAGGCACGTTTTCATCTTCAACCTTACCTATACTGACCATATGAAAATGTCTTTCATCGGAAAGGTAGTGAAATTGAAAATTATCGTTTGATATCTCGGGCACCTGGAAAGAAGAAACAGAACAAGAACAAGTTTCATATGGATTAGTCGAAATGCTCCTCACTTTTTCTGGTTCGTTTATCTCTTTTTCTCTCGTTTCTTTTCTAATCTCAACTTCTTTTTTTCTCTTTTCATTTCCTCTCTCATTTTCACTTTTATTTTCGACCTCACTCTCTTTTGGATTTCTTTTTCTTTTTCAATCTCTTTTTCTTTTCTTTCGATTTCTTTTTCTCGCTCGCACTCTTGTACAATCTCAATGTCTTTTTCGAATTCTTTCTCTTCATTTTCTTTTTCTCTCACTTTTTCGATTTCATTACAATGTGCAGTCGACACGAAAGAATCAAAAATATAATCATTTGCCCCGAAGGAAGAGAAAATATTTTCATAGGCTTCTCGTCCATTTCTTCGGGAATAATCCTCCGGGAAGGACTTCTTTGAGTCATACGATGAATAACTCGTCCTCTCTCGTTTGTCATGTCGAGAAGTTGCAAGCTCTAGGTTGTCGCGTCTTGAATTCCTTGACGAATAGGAATCCCGATAAGAATCTCTTAGCGAGTAGTCTTTGGACGCGTATCGCCGTGATGATCTCGACTCCGTTTCTCGACTTGGTGGATTTTGTTTTCGTCTGGCTCTTTCCTCCACTCGATCCAATCGATCATGCAATTTATCAAAATTTGATTTCACAATTCTACGTATCTCTTGCTTCAAATATTGGAAATCTGATTCGGAAAATTCTTGTGACATGATTTTTTTTTTAAAAAATGATTAAAATAAAATAGAAAGTAAATACCTCACCACAAAAATCTCACGTTTCACTCGCAATGAAAATTGGATAACACTCCACTCGTGTTTACACTCGTTAAATGGCTTTTGCTCGCTCTAATGTACTCACCACTCGTGCCTTTTTCCGCTCGTCTCACTCTCGTGAATTCGTATTTTGTTTCAAGAAGACTTATTGCGGCTTAGAGGGTCGGCTTCAAATGGGTTACAAGGGATAACGTCGGGTGTAGGGTAGGCTAAACAAAATAAAATCAAGGCTAAGTGTGACTTAGAAGATGAATAGAAAAGAATGCCAAACTTACAAACTCGAAACACTTTTTTTTTATATCGAATTTTTTTTTAATTGCGTGAAATTTCACTACGGGGGATATAAAAGGGTGTAGAATGAGATTTTGGAAAAATTTCTATTGAAGTGTCTCCAGACTCTTTTTTTTTACGGATCTTTCACGTTCTTTTCGTCCGCACCTAAACCGTATGCAATTTTTTTTCTTTTTTTTCAAATTTTTTTTTTCGATTTTTTTTTCGAACTCTTTTTTTTTGATTTTTTTGTTACTCCAATACAATAGTAAGCTAAATACAAGGGAAAAAAAATTAAATTACAACTCAAACTTTTTTTTTTCACGTTTCGAACCTACTTGCGGCCTTATTACGAACGTCGGCGCTCCTCGTTTTAGTAGCTCTGATACCAAATGATGTGATCCGGCTCGGTTGATTGAGTCGATTCACTTGATTGCCCGATCGTCGACGAGAAGTTCGTTCGAAATTGTTTTAAGATGAAGATTGTTTTCAGTTTAAGCGGAAGACTTTTAAAAGGGTTCAAAAGATAGGCTAAATTCGGATATTTTGTAGGTTCGGTTTAATAAGAAAAGAAATAAAGTTTATATTTAATAAATAGGATGGAGATGAAAAAATGAACTTAAGTATTAAGAACAATTCAATACTATGTAAAGTATTGCCCCGGGACTTATATTGCTTAAGGTGGGTTTAATGGAAGTCGAAGATGGACCTTGACCCGTTACCTATAGAGAGGTAGGAACCAAAGGTATAAAAAGGTGGATGAACGCCACACCAGGATGGTGATAAGTTCAAAAGAGAACGATAGACGCCACTAGCACGCTAGATAAGTCAGATCGAAACTCGTACGAATTTAGAGAGGAGAAAACTCACTCTTTGAACAAAGTTCATTCAAATGATCAAAAGTCAAAAGTCCTTTACAAATGAAATCAACAAACTATTTATACTAGTTTCTTATGCTAACTGAATAGTCCATTCATGAACTTAATGATTAAGTAATGAACCTAAATTAAGACATGAACCTTCTAGAAAAATGACCAATGGTGTCCTTGTCCATGTTCGGCCAAATGGTACTTCAATGGGCAGCTTCATGGCTAAGGAAATGAACTTGAAGGCTTGGTGAATGTATGGGAGAGCAATGGACATGTCTAGGTTCGGCCAAGGTGTGAATGGACACTCCAAGAGATGCCTTTTGGCCGAATAGGTACTTAGGAGATCAATGGACAGCAACCGATGCATGTAAGTGAATATTCATGCATTCTTCCATTCATTGTATTAAATCATTCATGCATCATCCTTACGTTCATTGAACCAACCCATTCATGAATCATCTTTAATTGTGTTCCCACATCATGCATTGTAAGTAGACGTTCATGCACCTAGCTTGAATGAATCTCCACATTCGGCTGTACCTAAAAACACACATGAACTTAATTAATTTCAAGCAAATTCAGCTGAACTAAATTAAAGTATAATGTGAACATCCTAAATAACATTGAGACAACTTAAATATTAACAAATCATAACACATAAATTCGGCTGGACAAATTTAAAACATGTAATAATTTAGACAAATTAAATGACATCTAGACACCTTTAATTCAGCCAAATCAAGACATATTAAACACTTGTAATAAATTAAGACATATTTAAAAGCTGTAATGAAACTTATTTACATGCTTATTTAAATGGTCTAAAACTCCAGCAAATAAAGTTAATTTAGCTAAAGAGCTAATAATGAGCTGAATTGAATTTAAACCAAGCTCAAACGAGCTGAATTAAGCTCATGTGAGCTAAAATAAAATTCGGTGAGCTGAACCAAGCTAAATGGAGCTTGAGGAGCTGAATTCAAGCTGAAATCAAGGGCATCCTTGACCAGGGTCATATCAGGAGTTGTGAGATCTTTCGGGATTTCAAGGCTTCTTAGGACTTATCTTTTAATTTCTTACTGTCAATTCTTTCTTTATTTCTACTTGTGCTGAATCATTATCTAATCTATTTTCTGTTCTTATTGTGTTTTCAGCCTTTTTCTATCTTAAGGAATCAGCCCAAAAATCCCCAATTTCTAGGGTTTTCCGTACTCTTTTTGGGTGAAATTAGATTGTCGAAATTTGGGGAAAACTATCTTGGTGTTCAATTGGGCAGAATCGCAATCTCTTCTAGGGTTTCAAGATTCCTTATTAACACTTATTTCTAGTCTCAATTTGATTCTTTGCTGATTTGGGGATTTTATTTCAGATCTGAAAATTCAAAAATCTAATCTTTTAATTTTCTATTTCGTTTCAGATCTAATTGTTTAGGGTTTTTGTAGGAGTTTCTCGTGACTTGGCAACTCGATCTTGGTCCGCGCGCAACCCCGTATCATTTGGTATCAGATTTTGGGCGTTTTGGGTGTTCTTGGTTGATTTCTAAACTGATCTCTATTTTTAAAGCACAAACAGCAGTTTTACCCAGAAAAATTGTTCAAAAAAATTCATTTGAGTGGGTAAACATTGTCCGATTGATCTGAAATTTTACATACTTTTTTTTGGAACTGTGATTGAATATAAAAAAATTATTCCCGCAAAAAAATCAGTCAAAAAAGTCAAAATAATAAAAAAAGATGAAATTCAATAAAAATTTTAAAAAAGATTCAGCGGGTTGAATTTGGTGCCCAAAATTTCCAGATCAAAAATTCAATATATAAGGACACTCCAGATTTAATTTCGTGATTTTTGGAGATCGGGAACACCTCGAACGAAGTTGTCAAGTTACTCCGCAGTTTTTCGGGTTTTCTATTTTCAGCAATTTTTATTGATTCTTAGCTGTAGGTTTTCATTTGTTTACCTTTATTCTTCCTTTACGTTATCTAACACCTTCTTGGTTCTTGTGTTAGTAGGATTTAAACGTGTACACAACTTCTTCCTCGGTGCAACACGAATCAATTGGTGTCTCGTCAGTTTTTGGCATCCTAGTGCAAATTAGGATTCTTTGGTAGTTTGGTTCACACTCTCTAATTGGTTGATATAAACTCTGATAAAGAACTCACAAGATTGAATTCGACCTCATTGAGAATTTGATTTTTTCTTTTTGAGTGATTAACGGTGAGGTTTGATAACTTTTATTTTTGAGTGTTGAGTGTTTATTTTTTACAGGTTTTGAAGATGTCTAAAGGTGATAATAATGATGCACTTATGAAAGTCCAACAACAGTTAGACAGATATACTGCTGCAATCACACAAATAAATGCTACACTTCAAGCATTGAATACTACTTTGAATGAGGTACGAGTGAATCAAAAACATCAATATCAAGATCCAATTAAGGAAGATAGGGATAACCAGCCCCATAGGTGCAACCCTCAACGTGTCCCTAGAATGGATGATGATTGTCATGATCATGGACAATCATCTTTGGCAAAACCAAAGAGCGAGCAGCAACGAGAACATCTCTTTCATACTCGCTGCCACGTACAAGGTAAGCTTTGTAGAGTTATTATTGATGGTGAAAGTTGCTCGAACATAGCCAGCACGACGATGGTGGAAAAGCTTTGCTTAACCACTACCAAGCATCCACAACCTTATCAACTACAAGGGCTTAGCAACGAAGGCCAATTTAGGGTCACTCAACAAGTGCGCATCGCCTTTTCTATCGGTAAGTATCGAGACGAAGTTGTGTGCGACGTAATGCCTATTCAAGCCTGCCATTTGTTGCTAGGAGAACCGTGGCAACTGGATCGAAAAGTCACTCACGATGGTCGTACCAATAGGTATTCTTTCAAGCATCAAGGAAAGAAACTCACCTTAGTGCCGCTCACTCTGGAACAAGTCCATGAGGACCAAATCAAACTGAAAAATTCTGTTAAAACAAGTGAGGAAAAAGAAAAAGAGAATGAAAAAGAGCAAAAAGAGATTGAGAGTGAAAAAGAAATTGAAGAAAGAAGAGAAAATGAATTAGAAAAAGAAACAAAAGAAAAAGACGTGGAAAGGGTAGTGAGGAATGTTTCCACTAACCAAGATATGAATTTTTCTTGTGTTGCTACTTTTCAGGTTCCCGAAAGATCGAAAGATAACTTTCAACTTCAATACCTCTCAAATGAAAGACGCTTTCATACGATCAACTTAAGCAAAGATGAAATCACACTACATGATCCCGAAGGTAAGCGAGGTAAGGAAATTTTAGAAACCGAGTCCAGTGCAGATTTGAAAATTATTGATAAAACTTTTGGTGACTTAGTTCTTAAAAGATCCCCTCATTTTGATCCGATTAATTGTTACTCTTCGATTGTGGTTGATAAAGTCATTACGAAAAGAAGCGTGATTTGTTATTCTCTTGATTTACCTTGTGTAAAATCCTTGAATTTGTCCAAATCTGTTTTGGAGAATAAGGTAACGAAATTTTCCAAATTTGTTTTCAATTTATATTCGTGCCTTAAACAGTTTATGTGGTTGTACATGAAGTTTGAGTTCCATTTGACAAACGTTAACTCAACAACGAAGATTCGACTACACTATGCCCCCGATGAGCGAAGGTTTGTTTTTAAATGAAAAAGGTAAAATCGACCCTTATTCTTCTGCTTATCGAGGTAAGATGCTTGAAACCTTTGAAACACTTTTGTACTCCTCGGATAGTGATAAAGATCGTGTTGATGAACACTTAGATCGAAACGTGCTTGACTGTCCTATTTTATTTATTGATGATCTATCTGTTTTGATAGTTGATAAAAAGATTCTTGTTTTTGATAATGCATGTGTGAGTGAATCTATAGACCGTCGATTAATGCATGGTATGATTATGCAACTCTGTGAACCATGTGAATCTTTTCAAATACCTACTTGTGACGATTATGTTTACCATTTGATTTATTACTCGCAATTTATTCATGGTTTGTGGGAACAATGTGAGACGACTGAATGCCTTAAAACATGTCCATCTTTGTTTCAAATATTTGACGAGGCAGTGGTGAGTAAATTAGATTGTTTGCATGGTAATCTGAATCTGTCCATTCACATGCGTTATACCTGTTCTGTTATGCTTATGATTGGACTACAAGCTTGTTTCCGTTGCTATTTACTATCTCATGGCTATTCTTTTCAGTGGACTCAATTGCCATTAGTCCCATTCGATAGAGGAAAGTCGAGTTCATTTGATTTTTCAGATTCGAGGACGAATCTTTTTGAGGAAGGGGGAATGATACGAGTCACAAAAGCCCAAATTCTTGAAGGCGAGGCCCAATAAGCAAATTCCCAGCCCAATCAAGAAATCCATCCATACTTAGTTGAAAATCAGGCCAATTTGTCAAAGTGGCCCAAGTTGTAAAGTTTTATTTTTATTTTTATTTATTTATTTATTTATTTACTTAGTTTAAATTTTTATGTCAATATTCAGTCCAAGAGTCCCAGATAAAATGACCTTTGACCGAATTTCCATATTAAAATAATTAGGAGTTTTTTTTTTAGTTTTAGTTTTAGTGTTCTAATTAAATTAGGAAAACATTTGAAAGTCCTATTTATATGGCTTGGCCAGCCACCCTACATTACATTACAATTACATTGAAAATTTCAGATTTGATTTGAGTGAAAATTCTCTTTGAGTTCTTCCAGGATTTTCTCTTGAGTTTTCTTTAGAAGTTGTTTTAACAATCTTTTTGATTGTGGGAGCCATCTTCAACCTTCTTCTTGCCATTGATATTCTTTGGAGGGGAGATTAGAGCCGTTTGAAGGGAGTTGTGAGATCTTTCGGGATTTCAAGGCTTCTTAGGACTTATCTTTTAATTTCTTACTGTCAATTCTTTCTTTATTTCTACTTGTGCTGAATCATTATCTAATCTATTTTCTGTTCTTATTGTGTTTTCAGCCTTTTTCTATCTTAAGGAATCAGCCCAAAAATCCCCAATTTCTAGGGTTTTTCCGTACTCTTTTTGGGTGAAATTAGATTGTCGAAATTTGGGGAAAACTATCTTGGTGTTCAATTGGGCAGAATCGCAATCTCTTCTAGGGTTTCAAGATTCCTTATTAACACTTATTTCTATTCTCAATTTGATTCTTTGCTGATTTGGGGATTTTATTTCAGATCTGAAAATTTAAAAATCTAATCTTTTAATTTTCTGTTTCGTTTCAGATCTAATTGTTTAGGGGTTTCGTAGGAGTTTCTCGTGACTTGGCAACTCGATCTTGGTCCGCGCGCAACCCCGTATCAAGAATCATTTCGGTTTAAAAGAAACAAAATTGAGTTAATGGCTTCAAACAAAGGTAATGAATAAAATAGGAAGGAAACAATAACAAATTAACTGGCTAAGACCAAAGATGAACCAGCAATAACGAGTTGTTGACCCGAATCTCAAAATGGTCTTTAGGTGTTTTTCAGTTAAAGGAAACAGCAAAGGAACCTTGACCCACTGTCAACTATGATAGGAACCAAAGGTATATTGAACGCCACACCAAAGGTGATAAGTTCAGCAACAAAGAAAAGATGGACGCCACAAGCTATGCTTGATAAGTCAAATCAATTCCGTAAGAACAAAGAGAATTGGATAGCTCACAATTCAAATATTTCATCTATATTCAGCAAAAAGTTCTTCTTTCTCTATGGCTGATTACATCTATTTATAATGCTAAAACAAGGTAACCAAATGGTCAAAAAACATCCACTTAATGTGCCATAAAAAACTGATGTCTTTTCTTATTCTTTGAACCAAATAACTCCTTCCATAAAATCACCTTAATTCAGCTGATTTGAATGTCTTTAATGGCTTAGAAAATGACTCTTGAGTTGTCCTTGGCTAGTTGAAAAGACACCATCTCTTAACCAGCTCCTTAATGGCATTCAAAGGCTTGATTAATTTCTCTTGAAAGCTCCAAAAACGGCTGGAAGTGGATGATACGAGCTCGTTTCGTATGAAATAACGAGTCGTAATATTTCCCGATCGAAATTAGGTAGTGTCGGCCTTGAAATAAATTCAAGTCTTGGTGTTTAAAATTAAATGGCTTTGGGAAACAAGGGAGTTTGATGGAGTGTTGTTTGCTGGATATTTCAATGAAAACAAGTCGAACCCTTATTAGCAAATAAGGACCCGGGGCTTAAGGTTTCAAAGAAAGAAAGGATTTGGGATAAAACCGAGACCCTCTATTTAGCAAAATAGGAACCTACGGTATGAAGAACGCCACACCAATGGTGATAAGTTCGAAACAAAGTCAGATTGACGCCACTTGTTGAAGATAAGTCAATTTGAGCTTTGGAGAATAAAGAGAGTGAATTGCCTCACTAAAATGATATTTCATTCAGAAATTTGTCAAAAGTGCTTTTACAAGAAATTGAGCAACTATTTATAGTCTAATGTCTAGTAGCCGAATGGACATATTCTTGACTTAATTTCTAAGCAAAAATTGAACAAAAATTCAGCTTAAATTCATGTATATGCTTGCATCAAGGTTCGACTGAATAGAGACCAAGGAAGAGCTTTCAATGAACTTGGAAAAATGGCAGTAGCTACATTCGGCCAATGGAGTTTAATGAGGTCATTCATGAAGCAACTATTGATGAAAAATTACCAGCATTAATTGGCAACTTGAACAGCCATTTAGAAGTGTGAATGGACGGTTTTGAAGAGCCTTGAAGTGTGAACATGGCTGAACCGAATAGACATAGTGTGAACAGCTTTTATACGCCCTTGGGAAGAGAATCGGCCAAGCTTGAAAGGATGAAAAGCTTGATCACTCTTGGCCAAATAGTTGCCTTGAAGAACACCAAAATTAATCAGCTTTTAATGCATTAGTTCAACTGCACATGCATCTTCAAATTCATTGAATCTCCATGCATGAATCTGCCCAATTCATCTCCAAATTCGGCTGCACCTAAAAATAAACATGAACTTAATTAATTTCAAGCAAATTCATCTGAACTAAATTAAAATATAATGTGAACATCCTAAATAACATTGAGACAACTTAAATATTAACAAATCATAACACATAAATTCGGCTAGACAAATTTAAAACATGTAATAATTTAGACAAACTAAATGACATCAAGACATCTTTAATTTAACTAAATCAAGACATATTAAACACTTAAATTAATTAAGACATATATAAAAGCTGTAATGAAACTTATTTAAATGTTTATTTAAATGGTCTAAAATCCAGCATCAAATTAATTAGCTAGAACGAAATTCAGCTTCAAAGAAGTTGAATATGTTCAGCTCGTTTTTAAACTCCTTGCTATCATTTTCCTCAACCCGTTCCACCATTGCGAAAATAGCATCTTTGAATCGTTTAGCTCTAGCTCGTGTTATTGGACCAATGGGCAGCTTAATGGCTTCTTGTTCGTTCTCCATTTGGTTCGTAGGCAAGCTCACATCATTCCCCTCCTCTTCAGAACGATTTGCCCTCAAATCGAAATCTGCATCAAATGGAGACAAATTAGAAACGTTAAAAGTCGCGCTAACATTATATTCACCAGGCAAGTCCAATTTATAGGAGTTATCGTTAATTCGCTCAAGGACTTGAAACGGTCCATCCCCTCTCGGAAGAAGTTTGGATCACCTTTGCATAGGAAATCTCTCCTTGCGCATATCCAACCAAACCCAATCTCCCGGTTCGAACACAAATCGCTTACGACCTTTGTTAGCATGTTGCTCATAGTTCTTGGTCTTGGCCTCAATATTGTCTCGAACTCGTTGGTGCAATTGCTTGACGAAATCAGCTTTGCGCTTCCCATCTACATGAACAAGTTGATTAGAAGGCAATGGCAATAAATCAAGTGGAGTTAATGGATTGAAACCATAGACAATTTCAAAAGGAGAAAATTTGGTAGCTGAATGAACAGCTCGATTATACGCAAACTCCACATGTGGTAAGCATTCTTCCCAAGCCTTCACATTCTTCCGAATAATAGCTCGAAGCAATGTAGACAGAATCCGGTTGACCACTTCGGTTTGGCCGTCCGTTTGCGGATGGCAAGTGGTTGAAAACAGCAACTTTGTTCTAAGACGCCCCCATAGTGTCCTCCAAAAATGGCTAAGGAATTTTGCGTCTCGGTCGGACAAGATCGTTCTAGGCATGCCATGCAACCTGACCACCTCTTTGAAAAATAAGTTAGCAATATTAACGGCATCATCAGTTTTATGACATGCTATAAAATGGGCCATTTTTGAGAACCTATCTACAACCACAAATATTGAATCTCGGCCATTCTTACTCCTAGGTAAACCTAGCACGAAATCCATGGAGATATCAGACCAAGGGGTTTCGGGAATAGGTAATGGTTTATACAAACCGTGGGGCTTAATTCGTGACTTAGCCCGTTTGCACGCAATGCATCTATTACAAAATCGTTCGACATCTCGTCGCATCTTGGGCCAAAAGAAATGTTCGTGCAATGTAGCTAATGTCTTAGCAACACCAAAGTGCCCCATTAATCCTCCGCTATGGGCTTCTTCGATCAACACTTCTCGTACGGAACCTTGGGGTAAGCTTTCCTTCTCGGAATAAGTACCCATCATGTCGAAGTACTTCTCGTAGGCTCCCTTTGCACATAATCTAAAGAATTCACCAAAGTCAGCATCGTTGACATATAAATCTTTAAGAAATACAAACCCCATTAACTTAGCATCCAAAATATTTAGCAACGCATACCTTCGAGATAGTGCATCAGCCACTACGTTTTTCTTACCTTTCTTATATTTAATAACGTAGGGAAAAGATTCGAGAAATTCTACCCACTTAGCGTGCCGCTTATTCAACTTGTGTTGCCCCTTTAAATACTTCAAGGACTCATGATCAGTGTGTATGACGAATTCCTTGGGCCAAAGATAGTGTTGCCACGTTTCTAAGGCTCGGATCAACGAATAGAGCTCCTTGTCATATGTTGGATAGTTTAAGACAGCACCATTCAGTTTCTCGCTAAAATAGGCAATAGGACGACCATCTTGCATCAACACAACTCCAATGCCTAAACCTGATGCATCACATTCTAACTCGAAAGTTTTATCAAAGTTAGGCAAAGCTAATAACGGTGCATGAGTTAGACAATCTTTAATTTTCAAAAAGGATTTTTCTTGTTCCTCTCCCCAAATGAAGTTGGAATTCTTACGAATAACCCCGATTAAAGGTGCGGCTAAGGTGCTGAAATTTGGCACGAATCAACGGTAAAAACTTGCTAGTCCATGGAAACTTCGAACTTGGGAGACATTCGTCAAACGGGGCCATTCTTGGATGGCCTTGATCTTCTCTTGATCAACTTCAAGACCCTCCGAGCTAACAACAAAACCTAAAAACACAACCTTGTTAGTGCAGAAATCACATTTCTTCAAATTAGCATACAAGGTTTCTTTTCTCAATACTTCCAAAACAGATTTTAAATGTAAAATATGTTCATCCAAATTTTTACTATAGATCAATATATCGTCAAAGTATACTACGTAAAATCTACCAATAAAAGGTCTTAAAACGTGATTCATAAGCCTCATAAATGTGCTTGGAGCGTTCGTTAAGCCAAATGGCATAACGAGCCATTCGTAAAGCCCATGCTTCATTTTGAACGCAGTCTTCCACTCATCTCCCTCACACATCCGTATTTGGTGATAACCGCTCTTAAGGTCGATTTTTGAAAATAAACTTGCGCCACTTAGCTCGTCAAGCATATCATCCAATCGTGGTATAGGATGACGATACTTGATAGTTATTTTGTTTATAGCACGGCAGTCCACGCACATCCTCCACGTTCCATCCTTCTTCGGAACTAGTAAAACAGGCACGGCGCATGGACTAAGGCTTTCACGCACATAGCCCTTTTCAAGGAGTTCATTTACTTGCTTTTGTAATTCTTTCGTCTCTTCAGGATTGCTCCGGTAAGCAGGTCGGTTTGGAATTGCGGCTCCCGGCACAAGATCGATTTGGTGTTCAATTCCACGAATAGGTGGTAACCCACTCGGGATTTCTTCCAGGAATACGTCTTGAAATTCCTGCAACACAAACAAAACAGAAGAAGGCAATTTGTCATCAAATTCGTTAGTGCCAAGCAAGCTCTCCTTGTACAAAAGAACCAACAATGGTTGTTTCAATAGCATCGATTTTCGACCTTCCCTCTCTTTTACAAACAAATTCTTTTTTTCAATCTCATCACTCATTTCTTTTTCTTTTGAATCTCTCTCTCTTTTTTATCACTCATCTTTTTGTTTTTCTTCTTTTCTTCACTCTTTTCTTTATTCTTTTCATTTTTTTGCTCTCTCTCGATTTCTTTTGATTTTTCAATCGAACTCCTCATTTTGGGTTGATCTTCGTACACTTGTTTCGGTGATAGTGGAGCTAGAGTCACCATTCATCCCATATGTTTGAAAGAGAATCGATTTGTGTAACTATCATGAATTGCTCGCTTGTCGAATTGCCACGGATGTCCCAAAAGAAGATGCCCCGCATGCATCGGTACAACGTCACACATCACTTCATCTTGATATTTTTCGATTGTGAATGAAATGAGCACTTGTTTTGTTACGTTCAATTCTCCACCATCGTTAAGCCATTGGAGTTTATACGGATGGGGATGTTTGGTGGTGGCCAATCCGAGTTTCTCCACCATCAACGTACTAGCCACATTTGTACAACTTCCCCCATCGATTATCACGCAACAAATCTTACTTTGCACTTGACATCGCGTATGGAAGATGTTTTCGCGTTGTTGATCATTTTCGGCACCTTGCAAAGTGAGACTTCTTTTCACAACCAAGATTTCTCCATTCTCGGCTTGTTCGATGTCTTCCTCTTCTTCGAGTTGTTCAACAGCCTTGTTCTCTTGTTCACTTTCGGATTCAATTTCTCCATCATCTCGAACAAACATCGCATTTCGGTTCGGGCATTGGCTTGCGATGTGGCCCCTTCCAAGACATTTGAAGCATTTGATGTCTCGGGATCTATTTGGTTGGGCATCCATCTTTCCTTTACTCGATTCGGCAATCGGTTTGTTGAATTTGGTAGCTCCACTTACTTCTTTATTTCGACTCAGCAAGTCTCGTTTGTTGGACCCTTGCCCCCACTTAGTCGTAGAAGAAGTATTAGGGAAAGAACGGAACGTACCTTTTCTCTTTAATTGTTTTTCAACCTTTATGGCCATATGGACCATATCAATGACCTCGACATAATGGTGTAGCTCCACAATATTTGCAATATCTCGGTTAAGGCCGGCGAGAAATCGAGCCATGGTGGCTTCTCGATCTTCCTCCACATCGGCGCGGATCATGGCCACTTCCATTTCCTTGTAGTAATCCTCCACGCTTCGTTGGCCTTGAGTTAAGCTTTGGAGCTTTTGATACAACTCCCGGTGATAGTAAGCAGGAATGAATCGCTTTCTCATTATGGCTTTCATTTCCGCCCATGTAGACACGGGACGTTCGCCATTGCGTCTTCGGCTCATCGTGAGTTGATCCCACCATATTATGGCGTATTCGGAGAATTCTATAGCAGCTAACTTTACCTTCTTGCTTTCCGAGTAATTGTGGCACTCGAAAACTAACTCCACCTTCTTCTCCCATTCAAGATAGGCCTCGGGATCCGACCTTCCTTGAAAAGTAGGAATCGCCATTTTAATATTTTTTAAATCATCATCGGTCCTCTCTCGATCTCTTGGTCCCCGTGCTCGTTGGCCTTGTCGCCTTGCACTTTGTCGCGAAGCTCGATCACTTTCAACGTCACTTGCTTCATATAGATCATTTGCATGTTGCCATGGACGTTCTCGCTCTCTTCTCAGAATAGGAGGGGTGTTCGCACGTTGGCTTTGTTCCTCCATTTGTTCCATTCGTTCATGAAGGGAATC